>NW_009613695.1:33106-35915 GCF_000690535.1 Cariama cristata
TCAAGAGAGGGATAGCAAAACTAAGATCAATGATTCTGACAATATAATCATCCAAGTCAGGATTTCCCAGGAGTGCAATTAGTCTTCCTTGTCTTATCCTCACGTATAGACCTTATTCCCTTGCCTCTGGCTAATTCTAGACCATTTCAACAAAATATGCTTCAACACAGTCCCTGGGACAAGACCAATTCTTCAAGATGCCTCTGAAGATGTTAAGTGGTACTCAAAACTCCTTCTCTGAAGGTGTCTCCTTGACATATTCCACCTCCAGAAAGCGACCGTAGAAACAATAAAAGTGTTTTAGACTGTCACGCACGCATTTTAGGAAGGTGAATGTTTGGATTGCAGTGGTTTACAGGCTTATAATGGATTCACACTATGTAAAACGCTTGGTGTCTACTTTGCTGTGCATAGAAAACACAGTGCAATGTACCTCCTGTTGCAGAGTAATGAGGTCTAACTTTATGGGATATTTCAGATATGTATTTCTAAGAAGAAAAACTAAATTTCTACAAACTCCAAGGATAAAGCAAAACATTTAGCATGTAACACTACCAAGAAATCAGAGCCTTTTTTATTACTGTCAACCATACTGCATGAAGACCAAGATAAAAGAAGGGCACAGTATAGAAAATGGTGGTTTTCTTTTTCTTTCCTTTTTTTTTTTTTTTTTTTTTTAATCTAATTAATATCATTCATCCCTTCCACTTCTGGGACTGATTTTCACAATGGGGTTCCTATTTCGCCCTAATGCTCCAGTCTTTATAAAAATGATGAGCATCACATCCCTCGGATTTAGAGTGAATACCAGGATCTCCAAAATTCAGGTCTTTAATGCAATGTTTAGGCATCTAACCACCCAAGAGAACTTCAATTCTTATTTGGAAAGCAAACTGTTTATCATTGCTAATATGAGACATTCAGGTACTGAACAAGAGCATTTGGGACAGGCGACATGGCAGGTTTCTGTGCTTTGTGATACTCTAACACTTAAATTGTGTCAGTCAGCTCTGTGAATAAACTACATCACCCCAATTCTGCTCTTATAGCATGCAGTGTTAGGAGGCTTGGACAGAGAGTCAGTACATCAACCAGGGAGGGTCTAAACCACAGACCCCAAAAGACCCAGAAGAAGGGGTTTCATGAGTGATGCTGTCTGCAGGAGAAGGTTAGGTCTCAGAGAAGGTGGTGCTCAAGGTGTGAAACTGCTCACTTAAACTTCTTCCTATGGGGACAGAAGGAAAATATGTACAAGGACATTTTCCACTCTTTCTGCAATAGCTCTTGGGACCTTGTGCAACCAAGAACACAATTCTTGGAGTTACCAGGATAGGAAGCAAAAGGCAGCTTTGCTCCAGCAGGCATCAGGATGCACTCCTGGGAAAAGGGAGGTGGACAATTCATTTCCCTATCAATAACTGCCTCAATGTAGTATGTACAAATCCTTTTTGTGGCCAATAGCCACCTTTTAATGGGAGGGAAAGGCAAAGACTGTCACATAGAGCACTATACAAATATTGCTCCGTCCTGGCTAATGGGAGCTGTAGGTACACAACTCCCTGGAGATCAGACCCCCGAGGAACTTCAGGGCTTTCTGAGCCACCCTGGGAGGAGTCAGACTCAAGCTGCAAAGGAAAGTTTTGCCTGGCTTTTTGAATGTGTATGCTGGTTAACGGTGAACCTTACTTCTTGACCTCACTAAAGCACAGACATGATAGAAGGACTTTAAGAGTGCAAGAATCTATAGGTCTTCGTGATGAAGGCAGAGGGGAAACAGCTTTGCACCACCACATGTACCAAATTGTATGCTTAGTGCAATTAACCAGATTGGCCCAGTCTCACTGTTGAGAAGGAGCCTTAGCTGGGACTGGGGATTCACATGGTCTTTCCCACCCTATCAGGATCTTGTTATAGCATCTGCTTTCTGTTTGTCTTCCCTACATGGCATTTTGCATCTCTGTTGGTTTGGGATGAAACCCCATCTTGGGTCTTTTGAAGCCACATAAGACAGGGATGATGGTCGCTGATGTCAACAGGACACAGCTTTTCTTCTTCACATAGGTCAGAGAATCAGACGACAAGGAGATGAGGATTTTCTGTAAGCTGGTCAGAGGTAAACACTTGAACCCTGTGCTCTAAAACCAGCTTAGCAGGAGATCTCAATTGGGGGAGCAGAGACATGGAGTTAAAATAAAAATATGTCATACTCTCACAGACAGTTTAACCTCTCAGTATGAGATACACCTAACCAGTCCTACCCTTACTTCTGGGAAGCTTTTTAATGACCAGGCTACTATGTAAAAGATTAGTACCATACACTAATCAGTGCATGATATTAGACAGCTCAGGTCAGGACTAGGCAGCAGAGTTCATAAGAGGGCCCAGTATTTGGATCCCTCTTTGCTGAGCTGACTTCCTCCTGAAGAAGGAAACCACTAAGTAAGCCCAGAAACCATGGTTGTAGACACTTAGAGAGTTTTTTGGCAGAAACCTGGATTCTTAAGGTGTCTCAGTCTGAATTGGATTAGACTTTGTTTTTTTGAACTGTTGCCCTGCAATAAGTGCCTATGCTGTTAATCAGCTGCTGGCTATAACATACAACTGAGATGGAAAGTGTGACTAAGCAGTGAAAAATTAGGGCTTAAGACTGACTTAAAATTTATTAATGTTGCATGAGGATGCAAGGCTCTGAGTCATGAACCTGGGTCCCACAAGACTAAGAACAATACAAATACGTAACTGTTTAACATGAGCATGCAATTTTGTGTTTCTTATTTCCTATGTTATAGAATCATAGAATCATTTAGGT
>NW_009613696.1:0-12207 GCF_000690535.1 Cariama cristata
AGGTGAAATCAGTGAACAAACAATATTGCATCAATGTGCCACTTGTAGACTTGTGACTTCTGGTAGCTTATCTTTCACTCCACCTATTTCATATTTCTTCTTTCTTTCTCCTTTTCCTCTCCCCCCTTCAGTCTCAGCAGCACAGTCCTCTCTAGGATTGTGGTTCCAGAGGTGACTATGTGACTGAACATTTGGAGGACCTTGAATAGAAAGGAGAGGGATTGTAGCCAGACAGGGAAAGCTTTTAAGTTTTAATAACTTGCTAGTTGTTTCTGACACAAACTCTTTGCTGTTTATTGGAAAGCAGCCAATGTAGCTGAAGCTGCTGTAACCTAATGGGGAAGTGTAGGCAGATACAAACTCCTCCAGTCATATCAAAATTTAAATATAAGCTAAGTGGTATCTTTCTGAATGTAGCTGGTTTTTTTCCCTGGTATGGAACAATGTCAGCCTGACCAGCAGTTACTTAAAAAGGCTGCACTCAGGGTAGATTTCAATTTGAGTTAAGGCTTGCTAGTATAAGTAAATAATGGCAGTCTTGCGATGTGAGCCGGCCAATTCCTTTTTAGACATAGTGTTGTGACATGAGAGTTGACTTGGCAGATTGTTGTTCTAGTTTATTTGCATTTATTATTCATCATCTCTACCTGTTTTGATGTTAGAATCCTTTTGAATGTGCCTTGACCTTTCTGCTTCCTCAAATTCCATTGCACAGCTCTCACAGTTACACAACTGTGATAGCTACAAGGTGATGATTTTCTTTTGCTGGGTTTTGCCCTTCTGAGGAGGATTCTTTAATAATACTGGCTAAAAGTTTGCAGCAGACTACTTCTGTAGTTGCATGCAACTTCAAAAGGGTGAGGAATCATTTATGTTCCTTCAATCCAGTATTTGATAGCTTTCAGTCAGTAGAATGATTTGAGGATGAGTGCAGAAGAGTGGGATTGCAAATCAAAAAGATCAGAAATAAGGACAGAAGGGGAATTGTCATGAATAACTTTATTGATAATGGTGATCTTAAAAGATGTGAGCAGGAAAAAGGAAAAAAAGGAAGGAAAGAGCAGCTAAGAGGACTTCTGAATTAATTTCTGGAAAACTTTTCAGTTAGTCTTTTTTTTTTTAATGCAGTGTTGAGTAATTGCTTGGAGAATAGTCTATAAACCCTCCTTACTGAAAACAGACTTAATATACCAGCAATGTAAAAAAAATTGCAATTTTTTTCAAAGTAAATTAAAATTGTGGAAGTATCTACTGTTTTGAGACACAGACTTGAAACTTCTAATTAATTATTAAATCATAAATTCCTATTTTAACAACTTAATTTCTAGCTTCTAGACAACTAGAACTTTTCTGACATTTTATATACCTTATTTTTTGGGTAAAGTTGTTAAATTTCAAAATCACTGAAAAAGTTAATCCTACAATGGCAACAGATGTGCAACTGAGGTTTTTGCAGGGGACTTTCATTCCTCAATAACAGCAATTGAGCCTATTTTATTCTTTGTTTTGGCAATAGTACAGCGTATGATTCATTTTTGTCTCATGCTAGTTGTAGCAAGGAAACCACACGCATATTGCACCGTAACAAGGTTAGAGAAGTACATTTCAGATCCAATACGAAACAGCCATCAAGGATATTTATTCATTCTGTGGAAGTTTTGTCCTGCGTTACAAAGCAGGCTTGGGGGAGAGAATGAATCTTTTGCACACATGTGTTTCACCTTTGCTGTAGGCAGTTCTGTGCTGCCTGAAGAATGGAGCTGGTGATAATACTCCATTCTTGAAACCTTAAATAGTTTTGGAGTTTGTTTACCCTGGCTGTTTCCTCCCCCTCACCCCCTTGAGAAAACATACTGTGTTTTTTTGAATTTGTTTCAATAACTAGAGGAAAGGTCTGGGTTGAGACCAGAGCCTTGGATTTATACCTGTGTAGTAATCCTTACAGCTGAGGGGAAGGAAGCTGTGATAGCAGGACTTTCCAAAGAGCAGCTGGCATCGCATCCAGGTATTTTGTATTGATCTGGTCTTGCTGGGAGATGACAAATGCAAATATAGGTTTGTCCAGATCACAGTCCACTGAGTTGGAATAGAATCTCTTAGTAAACTACAGTTAACTCCAGGTAATGTTTGATAGTGTCACCAGGTTATCTAGAGGCAGACGTGGCCCTTTGAATATGAAACTTGAAGCTCTTTGGGTTTGGTTTTTGTTCAAATGTCAACATCATCTCTGGTTTGTCGGGTTTCTCTGTCAGATGCTTGCTTTTCTCTCAGGAGCAGATTTTCATTCAAAAACGAAGTCATCTTGTCAGTGGCTGTGGAAGCTAAGTGTCATTATCCTTAAATGTTCGTGTGCAGGTTTGTAAAATCCATGTTTTGTTGGGTAGAAGGTTGGACTTGATGATCTTTGAGATCTCTTCCAACCATAATGATTCTATGATTCTGTGTTTTAAATCTGTTTCAGCTGCTGCAGTCCTCTGTGAGGGTTCTTCTGTTTCATGTGGCACTCGCTACGTGTCAGGCAGAAGCTGTTGTAGAAGTGAGGAGTTGTTTTTTTTTTATAAATGTATGGGGGTAGCTGAGAGTAAGGCGTGAAGACAGCTCTCAAGGTCCTTGTGCAGTGAGGTGCCTTTTGCATACAAACTCGAGTTTGAGGATCTGTGACACGAGCTGTCACGCTTGTGAACGTGCCTTCACATCTGTGTGTGGCTTGCTGAGAGTGAATGCTACCTTTCCGAGTGAAAATTCAGAGTGTTATTGGTGTTGGATTGGAGCAGAGGCGACTCCTGGTAGCTGTAGAAAGCTGAGTGAAGAGAGGAGACTTTTGAGTTAAATTTGGGGATCTTTTTAGTATTACTGTTTTTTCCCCAGATCGCCAGTGATGTATTCTGCCACCATGATGGACATAGTGTCTGCAGGCAGTTTCAGGAATCCCTTAGTCTTAAGTGATCTGCAGAGTATGCAAACTGTTAGCTTTGGCTCCAGTTTCTGCTTTTAGAATAACTCAAATGTTTCTTGCTTCAGGCATCTGTTTTGTTTTCGAAGATGAAAAAGAAGACAAATGCACTGCTGTCTGCCCTTACTCTGTCTGGGTCAGGCTGTGTGGCCCGAAGGGACAAGGTGTGCTAGCTGAGGGCTTGTCCTGCTTTCTGCTGAGCCGCTGTGACCGGCCAGGAGGATGCGAACAGGGCAGCCGGCTGTGCCTCTGCCTTGCCTGCTCTCCGGTGGCTCCTTAGCTGGTTCCTTCAGCTGAACCCTTCAGCTCTTACTACCATTGCATTGTTCTCTTCCTGGCTGTGGTGGATACGGAGAATTCACCTGAAGCCTGGCAAACCAGCCAGTCCCATGGAGAGACTGTGCTCGATACAGCTGTAGTCTCAGGCTGAAAAATTGAATTTGTCCTCCCCTTCTTCTTGCCCTTCTGCATTTGTTTTCTGATTCAGGAATCCAACCTCTCAGTTACATAGCACAATGGAGACTTAATGTAACTGCTTCAAAAGCATCTGTTGGCAAGAAAACTTTGACGTCAGCAAAGTTAGGGTGAGGTTTTGCATTGCGCACATTCAGTCGCTCCGGTTGGTGAGGATAATGGCATGTTGGAATTGAAGCGGAGTTGGGGGAGGGGGGGGTAATTGTGGGATAATTGTGAGTGAAGTTTGTAGCATGCTACTCAGTGTATTATCTTTTGTGGGTAGAAAACATACTTGACAAACTATGTATTGTCCCATGTGTTTATTGCAGGCATTTCAGATTATTTTGTAAATATTTGTGCCTGACACTCTTGGCTTGTAGGATACTGCTTTTAGCTCTTTAAACTGGGATTACAGTAACAGTTCTTTGCTGATGTTTCAAATGAAGATATTTTTCAGAAGCAAACTACATGTATTGCTCAAGGAATTTTTTTCCAGTGTTAGTAATAAGTTTAGATAAGCGAAAAGAAATCTGTAATCATCTACTGCAGTTTCAACTTCATAATGGTTAACTTGCAAGTAGAAAGAAAGCAGGGACTTAAAGACGCTGTGAATTTATGATCTGCCAGAGAAAATGGTATTTTATTTTTAAGATGAACAGAGGATTGATTTTTGTTATTGCTAATTAAACAAATATTTTGAACTTAGAAATAAATATGAAAGCCTGTGTGTTATATTCAATTTAAGATACTTGCTTCATGTAAGATTTATCTGGATGCAAACAGCTCAGGAGAGCTGTATTTAAGGCCATCAGAGCAGAACTGTGGGTGTCACTATGACAGAATTCAAAGTGAAGGTGGAGGATTGCAGCTGATTTAAAAAAATAAACAAGAAGCTTTTGTAGTGTGTACAAATCATTTAGTCTGCTTTTTAAAGGGGAAAAAAGTCATCCCAACATTTGAGGACTGTAGCTCTGGTTCAGGCTAACAAGTACTCTTGGCCTGAGGCAGCGTCTTCTGTACTAATTCAGTTTACCAAATGTGATGTTTCTGTGGTCTAGGAAGCTTTTAAATCTGACTTAAGTTCTTGGTGTTTTTTAAAGTTTTACTAAAAAGGGTATAGTTGAAGGCATGTTACCAGTGTTACTATTTAAAAACCACAAAGTATGGTTTTACCTCAAAACCTGAAATAACATAGGTTTGTTAGCAGACTATAATTAGTAAGTGTTTAGCTATTCTAAATAATGGAGAAAATAAGCATAGTAGCTTTTCTAGGAATTGCGTTATGCTTGCTTCATTTTTTTTTTCTTTTGTGCCTGTAATTGTTTGAAATGGATGATGTGTCACAGTCTGTCACACAGAGGGGCCTAACTAATGATGTTTCCATTATCGTGTAGAAAAAGCTGTTTAAGATGATCCTGTGTGGAGGGAAAAAGTTACGTCCAGAAAGTATATTTAAAGGTGTTTTAGAAAGAATATGTTGGTTTGCACGTGTAAAGGGGGGGGGAGTGGAGGGGGAAAGTGTTAGGGGAAAAAAGGCTTTATAATCCCTTCTCAAAAGCTTGAGGGCAGGGGAGTTGTATTTCAGAAATACTCCCTGTGTTGTGGGGCCTGGCAATGGAGGTGTAACTTGCTAATTTAAAAGTGATAGAGTAAATGGAAGAGTGCAAATACATCTTGACCCACACTTATTTTTCTCCTTTCCAGCAGCTGCTCACTGAGTGTGCCACTACGCACTGCTGCAGCACTCCTCAGCTGGCAGAGGAAAATCACTGTAGGTCCTGTGCATTTTTTTCTGACTTTGTTAAATGTATTAAGCACAGCAGGGAACCTTTAAGTATTTTATTTTTTTTTTAAGTTTGGTGTGAAGCATTCTGACAATCCAGAATGTCACAGCATTGCCAAGGTTTAATCAGCGCTGTGTCACCCAGAGCATTGCCTGATGTGCCCGACTGTAAAGCCTCTGGCTAATGCACAGTGGCTTGTAGGGGAATCACGAACTCCCCCATGTTGCTTCATGCTTGGATGCCATTAACAAGGCAATGAGGACTCAAAAGTTTCACAATAGTAAGTCTTTAAAGCCATGAGTGGGTGTTTTTGCACTAACTTTTCTAGCTATTTGATATAGCAGTTTTTTGCATAAAGAAACTCTGCTTAGTCCCCAGTCTACATTACAGTTACACTGCATTGCTGTCAGTGAAAAATGTTTGGAAAAGCTCACATCAACCTGGCTAAATCCTGCTGTGTGCTGACACAGAAGATTTTTTTGGCATAGTATATGATATTGTTGTAGGTGGAATAACTGTGCTGACAGAATAATTCTTCCTGTTGGCATATATTGTATTTCCAGCGTAGGTACAGCATCAGATGTACTTTAAATGACAAGCATTCAGCTTTTTCTTGCATTGTGCTTTTTAACTGGTGTTTACACTATTTATAACACTAGTGGAGTCTGTTTGTAAAGGCTGCTAGATCATTCCCCTTGCTGTGTCTATGCTGAATAGGCTCTATCTTTTCAGCCTGATCTTTTTTATTTATTTATTTTCAGCAAAGAATCCTTTCCACTAACTCTTTCACTCAAAGAAGATTCGTAAGCAAAGATCTGTATGTTTGATGGCTAGTTGGTTGTCTTACCTTCCTTTTCTAAGGTTTTCCTTTCGTTCTACATTAGGTTCAGCTGTGAGATAAGTTTTGTGGTAGTTCTGCCATTTCCTGATGCCGATGGTTTTTCTGGAGGCAGTTGAGTGTTTCCTGTTTGGAAGTTAGCTGCAGTGTTCCTGGCAGGATGGAGTATTTTTGTTTCCCTGGCTAGACCTTTCCCTGTCTTTATTTTTGTCTCTTTTTCTCTCAGCTGCTCAGTCTTTTTTTTAATCTCAGTCTGTATTTGAAATTATGCCAGTTTAACTAGAGCTATCATTAAACAAAAAACAGACTTAGTGATTTGAAATACATCCATGCAGGATTTTTCAGTTAACATACTGACAGAGTAAGTTCATAGGCCAGGCTGCAGTAGAGTTGGGCATGTTATACTAGGTTTCACAGTAATCTCGCTTCTTGAGTTAGTTACGCTGGTGTAATTTTGTATCCGACCCGAGGGCAGTTTCAGCAGTTATGGCATTGGCCGTAACAGAGTTCAGAAAACTCTGTCATGGTTCCTGTCTGTATCCTGGACTAGCTGCTGCTAGAGTAGACTGGCATGGATTATTCACTCAATCACCAAAGTTTTTCTGAAAGTTTTATATAGAATTATATTTACCAAAATTATTGGTGTCTCTGTAAAGAGACTTACATCAAACGAAACCAATGCACAGTAGCTATTCAGTTCTCAAGGGCTGAGATACTGTCAGTTTACAGTGGCTTAGTAAGTTGCTGTGAGTTGTCATAGGGGCTTTCAGAAACTGTGACTAAGTTCTTATCCCATCCAATGGTAAGGTAACACAGCCTAACTTAATCTCACTGGAAGAATTCAAACTTCTTATTAACTTGCTCCCTTTTAGTTACTTTAGTGAGTTTACTTTATAAATTTTACCCAAAGTATATCTGTATATCCATTTCATTGGTAAAATAGCACCAGAGGATTAAAAAGTAATCCATTAATAGTTTCCAGCACCCCTTATTTTGAGGCAAAGCTCTTTCAAGATCAGTGGGTTTTGGGGGTTGTTTTGTTGTTTGTTTTTTTTGGTTTTTTTCTTCTCCTTTTTCTCCCCCACCTTGAAAATAGAGATTAATTATGCCAGAGGAAGAACATAGCTGGAAGATGCTGCCAGTCAGCTGGTCAATAATATCTTTCCTCAGTGCAAGACAGAAACCTCTGGCTCTTGCTGAATTTAAAAATCAATAGGAGTTAGGAACTGAAATCTGTTACCTCTTATAGATCCGCCCCAAGCTGCTGTGTCTCTGGTGTGCTGTTCAGATTCTGTCTGTGTGCTCTCTGGAACTCCTGCTCTTGGTTTCAGATCTCTCTGCTACAGTATTTGTCCCACCTTATATCTTGGTACATGTTATTTGGTTTATTTTTATAGTAGGGCAAACTTCAAAGACTGCTTGAAAACAAAAGCTTGTCAGAATTCAGTATGTAGCCATTACTGTTTGATAGGACAAAAATTACTGACCTGAAATTACATCTGCATATTCTGGAAATTTGTGTGCATTGGTTACTTTCATTTTAGAGCAGTTTTTCTGTAGGTCTCAGCATTCAGGAGTGTGGCAATGTTTTCCACTTGCAGGATTGGTGGCACTGCAGGAAACAAAACTTTCTGATACTATTTCACTGGTGTGTGTGTGTAATATATATATTTACTCTGATTATTTTGCAATGTATGGTTTAGAATAAAAAGCAGCTGCAGGAAATTCCAAGGTATCGTTCAGCAGTAGTTTTAAAGAGTAAAACCAAAAGTGGGAAATACTTGCTTTCAATTAAAAAAAGTATAGAGCTAAAAACCTCTGAAAACTTGCTTTGGAATTATTTTGCTATTGCTGTTGCCAGATGATTTACTTTGTTTTATTTATGCTTTTGTTAAGACTGCATTGATGAAGTATCTGGATATGTTCATACCATATAAGCATTCTCAGAAGACAGAATTCAGAATTAAGTTCCTTAGTTCTTTTATATTGACTTACATCTTAGATGATTAGGAGTTTAGAAGCAGAATTTGCGGTGTATTTATATTTTAGGGATGGGAAAGGTTTTTGGGTTTATGGGAATTTTTATTTGTCTCAGGCAGGTCAAACAGTCATTTGTCAGTCTTTTAAATGATTCGTTCGTACAAGCTAATTTTCTTTTCAGATGATGGTCAGAAAGAGTGCTTAGTTTAAATGAAAGTATTAATACAGTTAGATTAAAACTTTTTTTGGTGCCTAGGCAGTGCGTGCAATTTTTTATCCCTTAGTGCTGCTTCCATTTTCCAGAGCACTAGCTAGTTAGATGTTTTAGAACATTACTTCAGTGTGTGTATATAAAAATAAATCTCTGCACAAGATTCAGAAGTGAAAATACATGCCCATCATTGCACAAAGAGAATACATTCCCATCATTTATGCAAGAAAAAAATTGTGCTAGTATGAAGATTTTAATGATTACAGGATTAAAACAGTTAAAAGTTCTGGTGATGTTTTGTTTTGCTTCCTTTTTTTTTTTTTTCCTCTCAGTGTTTCCAAGACTTTGGTTTCTGTTGGCTGAGTTCGGTGTACATTTGCTTACAGTAATGCACCACAGTGCATAGGATAAGCTTTCGACATAGCAAGCGAGTGCACGGTTGAACTAAGACTGCTCTGCTGAGTTAGATAAGAGAAAATTGATCCTGTTAGTCTTATTTGCAACAGATGTAGGCCTGGAGATTCACAAATAGGAAGCATGTCTCCACTGAGTTCTTAGCTTTGGTCAAGCGTTGCACTCAATATACCCAGATTTAATGCTGCTGGTTTGGAAAATTAACGTTTTTAGAATTTAAGGAATTCTTGCCTTTTTGCTATTTGTTAGCAGAAGTACAATGTGGGCCCTTAAGAGGGGTTCTGTCTTATCATGGCTGACCTTGCTCATGAAAGTGCTGATGAAATCTTTTACTGAACATTTGAATTGTAGAGGAAAAGGTGTTTCTTTTCTAACCAGTTTTGTTTGCTTATGGTGTGTTCCTTTGGCGTTTGAAAGGATGATGACAAAGGAAAAACCCCAGCCAGACTGAGGGAAGGCGCTTTAAGTGCTCTCCCTTCTTTACAAGCATTATCTGCAAGAGGAACAGTTTCACTGGAGTTGCCAATCAGTCGTTCAGAGAACTTCAGAATGAGTTGACCAGCTTGCAAGACTTCCTTTCCTAATAGCAGCTGTCATGGACACACGATACAGGATGTATTGCACATAAACTTCTAAGGAAGAGGCATAACTTTTTTTTTAATAAGCTGTTGAAGATTTTTCTAGCTCTCAGGATTGGTTTGTCATGTGCCACATACCATTGTGAATTTTAAAATAGAATGTTGTATATCAGTTAACTTTTGGCAATTCTGCAGTGTGCGCTCTGCAGGCTTCTGTGTATTTTTAAATACTGTCGATCTTTTGGTTTTAATGCCTGGTCAGTCTGACTGTCTCAGGCTTTGAGCCCAAGCGAGTTCATAGTCTGTCTGTTTGCTTCATTGTTTTACAAACAATATTGCTTTGTTCTGTAAGTGAAAATAGAATTTCCAGATAATTGACACAGGACCTTAAGGAAAAATAAAGTGCAGTCAGAATAAACTGGGACATAGTAACAGTACAGTATATAGATTTGTAAGAGATTAAAATATCTCTGCCTCACAAGTACTTTTCTCTTAAATTCATATCCATGAATATCAGGGAGGTTGATAACATGATTTAGAATATGGAGCAATAATCTGGACATAAAGTTGCTTAGAGAAACCATAATGTTTTACTTTAACATTTGTTGAAAGGTGCTTTACAAATAAATAGCAGTCTTGTTCTTGCTTTAGTGAACATACCAGTTGAAGTGGAGATTAACAGCTGAAAAGAAAGGCTTGCATGTGATGAGGGAATTACTCTAACCTTTTGTCTGCTTTTGGTATCTAGTAATAGTATTTTGTTTCATTTTAACAAGGCATTACATAGTGTCTCTAAACTGATCCCAATTATTAGAAGACTTTCCTAAGGTAAACTGACTGCAGTATAGAAACTCCCATACGTTAAAGCAAGTCCTTTTGCTCCGGGAAGATCCCTTGTTCCCCACTGGGCCCCGGTCTAGTGGCATACGTGTATCACGCTGACTGGTTCCAGAGGGTTTAACTCCTGTTCCATTTAGGGAGAAAGGCCCGACTCTGGTCTGTTTGTGGGTTCTGTGCTGGTACGGACATGGCCCGGAGCTTGTCAGCACCTTCGCTGAGCCTGCTGCAAGCTCCCACGTGAAATTAGTGAGCGAGTGCTTGGCGTGGTACTTGCAGGCAACTCAACTCCCAGTCTTTTGAATTTACATAAATTAAAAAAGTGAAATTATTTCACCGAAGCTGTTCTTCTGTTGTTTAAAGATAATATGTAAAGTTTGAGACTTGACATGGCAGATTTCTAAAGGTTTTGGAAAAACATGGGTTTGATCAGTTGTGGATTTGGGAGTGCTGTTTTTGAAACTGATGGCCTCTGTGCAATTGTCAATTGTCCATTGTAAGCATACAGAAATGAGAGCCTAATTGACTAAATGATCAAGTAATTCTCACTCTGAAAAAGATTTACTAGTGGTAGAAGCAACTCTGGTAACTTTCATAATGAATGGTCTTCATGCTTTAAGAGAAGAATTCACTTATGTGGCTCCTAGGACAAAGCAGGATGGGAAAGTTACCTTCTTGCAAAAGTGTCTGAAAGGTAAGAATTACTTTTTGCTTGAATAAATTTCATAAGACATAAACTACCATACTGGTGTCCTCTTTTTCAAAAGAGAAAAGCCTTAGTGAAGTAAAATTTACATGAGTATATTTTTAAAGGAGTTTTACACAGCTCAGTTTCAGTTAGTTGAATTATTTAAGTCGCTTTGACTTTACACAGTTGCATCCTGGCATACTGTAACGAATCACTGTAAATTTTTGATAAGTATCTGTAGGTCTGGATTTGTTTTAAAAGCTTGAGAAATCTTTGATACAAATTTCTTAACTTTCTTTTATTGAATGAACTTGAACTTTTCACTTTAATCCAAATAGTATCAACCTTTAATACCACCTTTTATTAGAAATCAAAGTTAGAAGACACCAAAAAAGCCTTTCCCCTGGCTCCTAGGACAAAGCAGGATGGGAAAGTTATCTTCCTGCAAAAGTGTCTGAAAGGTAAGAATTACTTTTTGCTTGAATAAATTTCATAAGACATAAACTACCATACTGATGTCCTCTTTTTCAAAAGAGAAAAGCCTTAGTGAAGTAAAATTTACATGAGTATATTTTTAAAGGAGTTTTACACAGCTCAGTTTCAGTTAGTTGAATTATTTAAGTCGCTTTGACTTTACACAGTTGCATCCTGGCATACTGTAACGAATCACTGTAAATTTTTGATAAGTATCTGTAGGTCTGGATTTGTTTTAAAAGCTTGAGAAATCTTTGATACAAATTTCTTAACTTTCTTTTATTGAATAAACTTTTCACTTTAATCCAAATAGTGTCAACCTTTAATACCATCTTTTATTAGAAATCAAAGTTAAAAGACATCAACCCCCCCCCCTTAAATTTAAATATCTTTACAGTCTTCTAAACATTAGATGGAAAATGTTACTATTCTTAATTTCAGTTTTTGAGGGGAAATATGTTGAAGGAGAGTCATAAGTGCATTCTGCTAATTGTTGCAATAGAGCATTTCACCTATGCTGCATTATGTTACCATTAAAGGATTTTTTTTTTTCAGTTTAGTGCATATAATGGTGCTGCCAGAACCTTTGTTGTTTCAACATAGTTTCTATTTGTTTACTTCCAAGTTGCAAAGTGTTGGTTCTGCTTGTTCTAAATCATCTGTAATTAAACCAAGTAACAGTCCTAGCATGCTCTTGACAGCATGTGCGTTGACGTGAGTATGGTACGGTTTCTTTAATGGGACACAGTGCTACAGAAGCACACAGCTATCAAAATTAAGCTCTTTCAGACTGTTCCTCACTCTGTTTTAACTCGTCTTAGTGATGCAAGGTTTTTAGTTGAACCTGAGGCATGTGTAAAGTGAGTAGGGGTATATTCTATTAGAAATCCTTAAGGCAAAAGTGTTTGGGTTTTTTTGCCCCCAATTTTAAAACTATTGTGGAATCAAATGACATGTAAAGAATGCCCATTGAAACAAGAAACTTAATTGCTGT
>NW_009613697.1:0-838 GCF_000690535.1 Cariama cristata
AATAGTTCTGTTTCAGCCCAACCAGGACATTCCACCTGTTATTCTATACCATTCACGTCATACTCGTGTCACTACTGGTTTTCCACGATTCCAAATAATTATACATATATACATATTATACTTATATACAGACTATGATTGGGGGTTTCCATCTATCATAGCAGTCTCTCAGGCATGAGAAATGGTGTGACATTTAGCACGGTTTGTGCCAACGGGTTGCAGGTTAAAGGTGTCAACATCGAGGAAATTACTGGATGCCACTTGTTGAAGCTAGCTCCAGTTGTCATCACCATGGTGTTAGCCTGAAAGACACTTATTGAATACTCTTAGTGTTATGTAACAGTTAATATCATACAATTCAAAACTGAGCATTCTTACCTTGAATCAAATCCCCTTGAGGTGCACATTGGACTTCACCATACTTCAACATCACCCACCAAGTGCATCCAGGCCCTTGAGCAAAAGTAATCCCATGAATGGGTTTGCCTTTGCCCAAAGCAGGAAAAACCCAGACAGTTTTCCCCAACATATTCCTTTCGTGCACCACAGGGACTTTATTCCCTTCTACCATATGTAAAAGGTCTGACTGAGCAGGGCCAGCTTAATTGATAGATCCCCTGGTGTTAACTATCCAGGTGGCTTTTGCCAGATGTTTATCCCAATTTTTAAAGGTTCCACCTTGCTTTTAGTGTAGTCTTTAACAAGCCATTGTATCGCTCAAATTTCCCAGAGGCTGGTGCATGATAGGGGATGTGATGTACCAACTCAATGCCATGTTCTGTGGCCCAAGTGTCGATGAGGTTGCAAGATTGTTTGGGAAATGAGTCCTGTTGTCTGA
>NW_009613698.1:0-25608 GCF_000690535.1 Cariama cristata
TCAAATCCATACCTCTCCAATTTAGAGATTCTCTCTAAATGTTGTGAGGGTCCATGTCAAAGGCCTTACAAAAGTCCAGACAGATGACATCCGTAGCCCTTCCCTTATCCACTGATGTAGTTACTCCGTCATAGAAGGCCACCAGGTTGGTAAGACAAGACTTGCCCTTGGTGAAGCCATGCTGGCTGTCTCGAATCACCTCCCTATCCTCCATGTGCCTCAGCATAGATTCTAGGAGGATCTGTTGCATGATCTTCCCAGGCACAGAGGTGAGGCTGATGGGTCAGTAGTTCCCAGGGTCCTCCTTTCTACCCTTTTTAAAGGGCATGATGTTACCCTTTTTCCAGTCACCAGGGACCTCACCAGACTGCCATGACTTTTCAAAGATCATGGAGAGCAGCTTGGCAACTACATCAGCCAGTTCTCTCAGGACTCTGGGATGGATCTCATCAGGTCCCACCGACTTCCTCAGGTGGTCGCAAACCTGATCTTCTTCCACAGTGGGAGGGATTATGCTCCCCCAGTTCCCATCATGGAGTCCATCCACTTGAGAGGTGTTGGAGACCATAAATTTCTTTGACAGCAGGGGTGCCTCCAGGACAACTATGAAATTCATACTCAGTGTAAAAATGTGGTGTGTAGTTGCCCTGTTCTCAGACTGACATACTGAAGATCAATGAAAAGGAGATGCACCAGTTACAGGCAAGATTTTTTCTTAACATCTAAGCAAACACCACTTCTAGGTCCCTGAAATGAAACCAATTCAGTCCTTGATGTTCCAAAATGCATCTGGCTTTTTGGTGTCTGCTTGGAATCAAGGCAAGGCAGAGCAGTATCCTGCAGCATCACCCCAAAGTAAGACATTACAGCTGCACCTTATCTCAAATCAAGAGCTTTCTGAGCCAATGCTGTTTAAGGCAAACTGTGTTCCCATCTCCTCTTTCCTTCCAGCAGCCACACTGCATCCCCATTGGGACAGCACAACTGTTTGTAAGGGCAGAGGGCAAAATGCAGCAAAGGCTACACCCAGGTTAAAAACAAACCCAGTCCCCTGAGCTGGTGGGCAAGGACTTTGCATGGCCCTGCAGGGCTGCACAAACAGCTTTATCAGCACACAGCAGGAACAGCACAGAGGTGGGAGCAAAAGAAGGGATGACAAGCCTTTATAGAACACCTTGGCCAGAGATCTGCAGAATCCTCCAGCCGCATCCATGAGGGACACCTCTGCAGCAAGGCAGGTCCACTGTTTGGCAGACTTTTAGCTGAGTCTGCCACAAAAAAGCTAAAGCACACTGTAGTAAGCACAGGTTCAACAGACTTTACCTTTTGTTTGCCCACTTGTTCTGAAGAGTGTAACTTTGCAACTTTGCTTTTTGGGTGCTACAAATAAATACTTGTAGCTTGCATTTTCTTCAGGTCTAGTTTGCAAGATGGCCAATTTGCAAGGTGGCCAATTTGAAAGTCCCTCATTAAGGAATGAGTCAACATTAGGTAAGTTCATGGCAAATCTGAGTGACAGGGCATGGGACACCTTAGTAAGTGCCAGCACCCCCTACATTCTCCAACACATGCTATTGTAAAAGCTGCACAGGCCAGTATGAGAGTCCTTATCACATAGGACAGAAAGGAGCATCTCTGAGAGCAGATGACAAGCATGAGAGTTCTCTACCTTGGCAAGACAAGGAGGAACATCCAATTCAGGAGGTCTGAGAGAGTGTGCTTGATGCATACTCTGACAAATGCAATAACCACACTCGCAATACATACAAGAAAAATCAGAGCATTCACTTAACTGCTGAAGGCTTTGTCTGTCACAAGCATGAAATAACATGAGGCTAATGATTTAATACCATACATCGCTTTCTTCCCCTTTTTTCTTCTTTTTTTCTTTCTACACTGTGTCAAGTCTTCTGATTAATCCAGATGCCTTCTAAATTCACTCCTATATTCATTCGAAAACACTGCTTAAGCTCCATAAGTAAATCTTCCACCTAAATACTGTTTTTCCTTCTTAGCTCTAGAATACATTTGTGTGTACCTGTGCCTACACAAGTGTGACAGAGATTCTTTCTCTCATCTCTCCTCTTTCTTCTTGGGAGGCATCTGTAAAAACTTCTCCTTCCTGCCAAGACTTATTCTCCTCTAGTTATTGTTGTTTCAACTATTCAACACTAAAAGCTGAGCAATAATAAAGGGTGTTTTAGCATTACTAATTTGAACCAGAAAAGTCGTCTTTAAGTGAAAAGAATGCTCCCTGTCCAAATCGGTGAATCTGATGGTTACCTGGGAAAAGGAAACAGTTTGAGTTGCGCTTGTAAAGTCTTGCCGGGTTTTTGTAGCATAAAGAACTTTAGGGACTTCCCTACTCCTGGCTTGTAATGCCAACAGTTAGAAGGCAAGTGGAGTACAGGGACTCTGTTGAAGAACACCATCATCTCAAACAACTGCAACCTAACTGCAAGCCCTTTCTCAGAATGTTTTCTCTCAAAATGAAAGACAAGTGTACTCAAGTTTTTGTTCCATTAGGAGTCTAGAGCTAAGGCTATCTAGAATACCAGTTCTAGGAGAAAGGAAGTGATTTCAGTGTCTACTCTGATGGCCCGCACCTACTAAGTGGTGGTGGGCCTAGTAAACTTTTGGATGGAGCCGATCACTCAGCTTCTTCTAGACGCATCCACAAGCCATTTGTTCCAACTCCTTTCCCATCATGTGACCAAACACATTACATATTTAGTCATATCCTATCATACGAGAACATGCACTTGCCACACAAGGAACAGGCTACAAGACTCTGAGAAATTTGTCCATAGGAACAGGCTGGAATTGCTCTAGTGCAACAGATGCTACTCACCCAAGGTAAGTTAAACTCCCCTAGACCAAAGCATTTAAGGTACATGGAGAGTGCCAATTGCACAGTCTCCTGCTGCACAGACTTATTTTTAGTATTTGCAATTTCTTCTGCATAGGCCAGAACAGACCAAACACAGCCCTCATATATCCTTGAATTTGTTAATTCAGGTTTGCTAAATAGTTGCTTTTAATACATGGCATGTCTAAAAGAATTTACATAGAACATTAGACAACTTACTAGTTTCTGGTGGCTTGCTGGATAGTGCTGAGAAAGTGAGGTACATCACGTAGCAGCTGATAACTCCTGACTGCAGCAAACCAGAATGGGGCTGGCCTTTACAAGAAAGAGAAAAATAAGTGATTTTTTTCAGATATTTTAACAAACTGAAAAAGAAACTCACGTCCTTTAGACAACAGCACACCAATAGCTTACAGAATAGTATCTTTCATGTTTTACTTAAAGCAGTTCAAAAGCCTTTGAGGCAGTTTAGATACATTTTCAGTGGCATGTAAAGAGAAAAGAGTCTGTCCTTTAGTTCTGATGGCTGTTTCAGAAAGGCATTAAAGATTCCCACATAAGTAAAGAATCACCCCTCTGCTGTTGCCAAAAGCACCAGCTTTCCAAAAGACAAGCTGCCACGATAGTTTTACTTGCCTGTAAAATTTGTATTGGCGTCACTCAAATTACTATTTCCAGATCCAATGTATGCAAAATACTAACATCAGACATAAAATATACCAAAGCAGGTCATACTGCTGTCAACTCCTCCAGGCCCAAACTTTACAGATGGTAAATCACAAGCAGTCAAAAGTAAATGGTAAAACAGTGGTGAATGAGTTTGACACATATTACCTAAACTGCTACTACTGCAAGAGTTGTGTAAGCTCCACAACACATCACCAGCCATCAGCACGTGAGCCTTCTTTACAGTATGACTGCCTGATGGCACACCCAAAATGTCTCACCCCTCTGTAGTTTTAGCAGCTCAGCTGACAACCAGCAACAGCACGTTGTAGTGTAGATAAAGGGACAAGGGCAAAGGCAGCACCAGCTCTGAACTGTCATGAGACTTTGCCCCCAGACACGGCTCATGCCGCCAGGCACACAACTGCGGCTGCACCAGAAATCCAGGAGGAGAAGAGGTCAGCAGACTCACGATTCTGGACACAGGGTGATATGGCCACCAGCGACACAAAGAGGCACAGGCCACCATTAACACCAATCAGGACCTTGTTGTACATGCAGCCCTCTGAGCGTGTGTAGAAAAGTGCCATGAGGACGAGGGCTGCCACAGCAACGGAGTACAAGATGAGAGTGACCAGGGCAAGCAAACCATCCCACATCTGCTTGTGGTTTGCACCTGCAGTCCTGAGGAGAGAAAGACAAACACCTTACCTTTGTCTTCCCTTCCCCAAAACACAAAATTCTAATAGCTGAATAGTTCATATCCTCAAACACAAAACACAGTGCTTACTTTCCTGAAGCACGTGTACATCACTAAAACAACTCAGGCCCTTGCACGGTTCCTCCCATGAAACACAGGGAAAGATTCCTTAGCATTCATGTTTATCTTCTGTTATTATCATACCCAGCTGTTTATGTAATTATAGTCCAGCCTGACTCCTAGAACTCCCAGTCTCTGGGATCAGATCGTCAGCGCATCTCAGCTCAACACCTCAGGGATTTCATCAGCTGGAACTCAGAGTGCCCCAGGCTCAGCTAGCGAGTGGTGCTCTTCACACAAGGGCAGTAAAGGCGCATTTCTTGGCACAGCCTCTTTTCTGCCCCTTGCGCTACCTTCACAGTTTTACTACCCTTTTGCTCTAAAAGCCTCCTCTCCATTTGGGTCTATCCCACCAGTCTGCCCCAGTGAAAGCATAGTCCATCTTGTTTTCCTCTCCTCACCTGCCAAACACCTCATGCAAAGATCACTGGGTTTTTTAGGAGTAGCAACTAAAAAAGTTGTTTTGGCACAAATGACTTTTTGGTGCATGGAAGGGTTTTTTTTGGGTTTTGCTGTTGTTGTTGTTTTGTTTTGTAGAAACATGACCTTTCAAAAGAATGTCTAATGTAGAGAGTGCTGAAGTTAAATGCTGCTGCTGGATATCTTTCATCCACAGAAAATCAGCTACAGTAATTAGCAGTAAAAATATCTGTGGTATAACTAGATCTCAACTTTTCCTGAAAACAGGTATCTAACAAAGCCCAAGGGTTTGCTAAAATGCTTTCTTAGCAGTCCATATGCTAACTAGAACAAGAGAGGACTGCAAATGTTTGTAGAGGAAGAAATGAGACACAAAAAGGGTGGAGGTGGAGGCAGGCGTTCCTGCATATATGTGGGAGGACAATTTAAATATTTTAAATCGATGAGAGGCTAAGGGCTAGAAAGGTAACAGCAAATATGCTTAAGCCAGAAATTAAGTCAATGCCAAAATAGCGTATCTGTGGGTTGATAATGGAATCTTGCATATTTAGAGGAAAGCAAAGAAGTTGAAGATAAAGTAGCAGTTCTCATGTCGAGAAAAAAAAAAATTAATGTGCATTAAGCTGACATAAAAAAGCAGGATTTACCAGTTTACACCACTGCACACAGTTCCACTGTTACATTTTGCAAATCCAGTTTTATTCTCTTGCACCACCCCGTTTCTTAGCAGGTATACTTTCATACAAAATATAAACCAACTTAAAGTAAGAGGTCTATGCATCCCAATACACTACAACTTACTGGAAGCTGTGCAATTCAGGTTAAGAAAACTCAGCAGAGTAGAAGTGAATAAAGAGGAAACATCTCCGCTGGGGAAGGAGAAAGTGGATGAAGCAAAGATAAACAGCTTTAAATATTGGCATTAAAGTGTCTTTTCTCAGAAATTACATTCATGCTACTTTTAAATTCTTTGTTATTCGAAATGTATTGTTCAGGAGTCCACCAGAATTCTATGCAAATAACTAGCCGCCCAACACATACCAATTTTTATTCCATTTGTGTGCGAACTCAACAAGCAGGATGAGCTGAATGGCAATGAAAAGGAAACCTCCTGTTGCTCCTACGTAGCGCCAGGCTGCAAGGCAGAGAGGCAGAAAATAGGTCAAACTGCAGTCGCCTTTCCCTTGAGATAAAATGGAATTACTGCCTACGCAGTGAAGCCATTAGGCGGTTTGAATATCTTAAGTCCACAGATGTAGCAGGAGTTGAGAGATTTCAGCTCAAAGGCCAGCTCAGCTAACTCAAGATTAACTCCCTGATGAATTCAGCTTGCAACCTGCTACACTTTCAAAATAACTCTGTTAGAACATTTACTGAGTTTCCCTAACCCAGAGAATTTTTGTGGATACTAAGAGTTACTATATTCAGACAGAAAATACTGAAACCTTTATTTGTGACCTGCAGGAGTGAGCTGGCAAGAAGGCACTCCACAGGAATCTAAACCCTGAAATTGAAAGGTACTGGAACCCAGTACTAAAAAAGGCAATTTCTTCCCTTCCAGGTTCCAGTACCACAGAAAAACAAGGGTGGAGCTTATCTATTTACAAATGCTGTCCTGAGTCACTCCTAAAGAGACGGGAACACTTGGTATTCACTGACTGGTTTTAAGACAGGTTATTTGACTACTTAACCATTGACCTACATATACTGTATTCAGGTAGCTGTTTGGATATTTCAGACAACAGATCTCTTACGTGCAACATCAGAAATCTCTGAAGAAATACAGATACCTATTTAAATATTTAGTTGCATATATAGCTTGTGCTACTGTGCAGTGCACAGCCCCTAAATAACTCCAGGTCTGCAGCTGATTTCAATGAAGAATACCAAGGAAGTACATTAGCAAAGTTCAGCCGTATCCTATCATTGTGTTTTGCTTTTGAAAATAGCTTGTATAAGTGAAGTGGAAGAACATAACAGTCAGGGCACGTTACCCTTAGCAGATCATGTAGAGATTTTTATTCTTTTTTACTGTATTGTAAGCTTATTACTTGAAAGCAAGCAAAAATGCCATCTGTCTGGTTTTGCTAAATGTATTGTATGCACTTGAAAAGACTGCCGTTCTTCAAACAAAACAAAAAACAGAAGAAGCTAGCATGTAAGGAAGTACAGCAAAAATAGGCAGGAAACAAGGTGTGCACATGTGTTTGGGAGAGGTAGAGCAGGAAAAAGCAGACCACCAATGGAGTAATTAAATAGCCAGAATCTCAGGATCTCCCACTGCCACAGGCGGGACACTGCAGGATGTTTTATGGATCCATCACAGGTAAGGTTAGCATGGCCAGTGCGGATTTAACACTACAGCTCCCACAAACCTAGTACTTTCATGTAATAATCCTCCTCCATGATTAACAAACTGCTAAGCATGGGAAGCATGGGAAGAGTTTTGTTTTGTTTCATTTTAAGAAAAAACAAGTAAACTGGGAGAATGCTTTAAAAAAAAAAAAACACCAAAAAAAGACATTGTAAGTTTCTTGATGGGAGGGAACAAAAAAGGAAAAACAAAACCACACAATACCCAAAGTCAGGGGCTGACTGGAGGACAGTTTATCAGGATGTGCTGAATACAGCTTTAGAGAGAAAAGTCAAGAGCTAATTTGGGGAAGAAAGTTTGTTATGCTTTATCTCCATACTAGGTTAGACTACTGTTGAGAAACAGCACTCCAATCAGCATAAAAAGTTCTGTTCCCCTTTTCCCCAAACACTTCAGTTCTTGAAGACTTTTCACCCTGAAAATGGTTGTGTGCAAAGATGATACACAGTCTTGATTGCTCATGAGTACAATCCATTGCACTGCTACATCTTTCTAATCCAAACAGTGCAAGGACAAGCACATGTAGCCATCCTGCAACTTCGCAGAGGAGAGGAGTAAGGATACGGAGCCCTTAATTTCTGGGGCATCACACTGAACCAGGACCAAACAAACAGCTAGTAAGAGCATGAAGCTGAACTACACCTATCAGTGGTTTATACCTTAGTTTCCCAGAGCACTGTGCTGATAGTATGTCTGCCCACTCTATTCTCTTCCTCTGTGTTACTCCTTACTCTTCCCTTTTTAAACATCCAGTCTAGAGGAGATCAGTGTTGAAAATAAAGGTAACCAAGCAAGCCTCAGTGGAAGCAGGCAGCATACACAACTGCTCCTTTTTGCACCACTGATCCCACACCTGCCCATACTCAACACCTTAAGGGTTTACAAGTACCTGGCAAATTGAAGAGCACAAACTCATCTTGGTAGCACTGGGATTTTTGCTTCTAGCCCACAAGAGGCCTGTGTGAAGCCCCCTCAAAGATGGCATTTAAGTACTGGGCCAGTACCAGCACACCTGTGTGGTGCCAGAGCATCTTCCAAAACTGGAAATGCTTCAGGCACGGCATCCTCAGCAGACCACTCGCAACACGCTCCAAGAGGTCTCATTTTACCTTACTGCATTTATGCCAACAGCCTGAAAGCTAACATCCCAAATTCTTCTGTGGCGCTGCAGGTTTCCAGGCAGCAGGTCACTGTGCCCCCTTCAGCACTGGCACCTCCACCACGCAGCACAGACCCTGGCTGCTGCACTACAGCAGAGCTACCTGCACAAAACAAACTAACACACTAAGCTCTGCGTTCTTGAGTGAACAATTTCTTGTGCACCATTACGTCTTCCTGCTTCTTAAAGAATTTGCAAGACAGCACCCCAGCGGTAATTCTACCTACTGATTTTGGCCTGCTCTTGGTCAGAAAAAAACATGCTCTTTACTGCACATTCACATGAAGACCAGGTACTCTGTGCACTCAGAGCTTCCCCCAAAGAGCTCCAAATATTTCTTTTGCACCTGGACTACACTGGCTTTACTTGAAGAAATATGGCTACATTCGTGTTCATCAGACCTTTAGGATTTATAACCACTCACAAGGTAGTACGGAACAAAGCAGAATAACAAAACAAGCAGGACGTACCATTGAGGAAAGTGTCCTGATCAGGGATGAAGAAGGCTCCTGAGCACATCGCTGCCAGAAGTATAAGTTTAACAAGCCAAAATCTGGATTAGAGGAAAAAAAAGAAAACTCTCTGGTTGTAAAAGGAATTACCAAAGTACCATGAGAAATCTCTATTTAAAGCCCAACAAGAGAAAACATAGCCTTTGCTGACTGATTGCCACTGTAGTTAGTTTTCACTTGATTGCATTACAAAAGCACTAAAATCAACTTTTGGTTTGGGTTTTTTTTTGCCTACTACGACACCCAACTGAAAGTAGGCAGCACAAACCTGCAAAAAGAAGAGGAAATTAGGCAATCAAACAATTACTCACCCATTATGAATGTATGCTCGGCAGCTTTTGCTGCTGTTAATTTTGATAGTGAACAAGAAGAACAAAAAGAAGAAACAGGCCATTCCAAAACAGACTTTGTACACTGCAGAGTATCCCACCAACTTCTCGCACATCTCACCCGCTTGAATACCCTTGCACATCTGCTTGTAGAAGGGAATCTGAAAAGCACAACACGTTACAAGCCATTAGATAGGACACAGGGCTCCTGTCCACAGGTAACTAAGCATGTCTACGTCTATGCACCACCGACTTTTCACTGGCTTCATTTAACACCTTTCACTCTTGACACCCCTCAGCCTGGATTTAAGGGTCCAAGGGACATAAAGAAATGTAAACCACAAGGGACTGGAGTTTTTCAGATCCTCCACTCTCAACTCCTTCCAGACGTTTTGGGTACAAGTCCACCTACCTTTCCTTCAGCTTTGTTGGCTTAAGCCATCTCTGCCCCTTAATGCTTAACCCCTCACCCCGAGGACCCTCTCCCTTCTTCCCATGTTTTACAGCAAAAGACTTCGATTGCTCCAGTAATCCAGCTTACACGAGCCATACTGGTGGTTTTACCAACTGAAGCAGCATGAACGGGGCTGCTGGGCAGGAAGCTCTGGCTCATGCTGCCCTCGGTGGAAACATAGACCGAAGCACAGGGGCAGCAAACCCTCTCCTCTCCATTACAGCCTCTGAAAGGCAGCTGTGCCAGTTGCCCTGATTTTGTTTTAAATTAACAGAGAGACAGGAAAATTCCACCTTTCTCTTGACTCATTAAATATTTGCCTTTGAGGCCTTGCTCTCACCGCGAGGGGAAAGCAAACAGCTGCACATTTTGGCTCCAGTTTCACCAGGCAGACACGATGCTGGGTGCTCAAAAAAGGAGTTCTATGTGGCCAGCACCCACTCATGTGGGGTGCCTCTGTGCAGACACCCCCCCTCGCAGCCATGGAGCCATTCAGCTGCACAGAAATACAGGCATTTAATTAGAAAAGCACTGTTCCTTTCAAAGAAAGAAGGGCCTCTCTGTACGCTCACAGCCCTCAGCTGAGGCTGGTGAGACCAGTCAAGCAACACACCAAACTCCCTGTCTCTGATCACTGCCACCTGCACAGGTAACTGGAGGAGAGAGAAGACAATGTGTGCAAGGACACAACATGCACAAACAAATAACTCTGACAAAGGAAATGGGAATCAGACTTCAGAAAGCATTCAGCCAGGCCAGATTTTTCTCAGGAAAAACATTCAAAGATTGTGGGTAACACCATCCTTGAACATTTTCAAGAAATTAGCAAAGATAGGAATGTCTCCTTCCTTCAGCAGGCAGGTCAGTACACAAAATCAGGACAGGGAAAGAACAAACATGACTTGAGATCAAACGATCAAGCAGCATTCCTAGCTGAGTAGAAAGCCACCCAAGATGCAGGACACAAGGAATAATCACAGAAACTGCCAGCTTCCAGCCACCAGGCTCCGAAAGCCTGCTTCCCTCAGCAGGGTATGCCACTTCCCATCCTGTGCCAGCAACCCAAACCAGGAGCTCAACAACCCTCCTAGCAGTTTCCCCAAAAGAGCAAATATTTTAGCAGCTCACAGCAACACTGAGTTGCTGTGCTAAGGGTAGCAAACCTAACTACGGTACTGAGCTGGTCCTAGGTGGGCTAGAACTAGCGGAGGAGATGAAAAGCAGGTCTCAACACAGCTGCATGGTGTTACAAGAATGGATTCCAGCTGAGCCACTCTGAGATGCTGTTTCAGGAGTAACTCAGAGATGAGTAGCCCCTGTATAAGAAGCTGCACAGTAAATGAGCAGCTGTGGCTAACTCACATCCAATTTTTAGATAGCTCCTGAGAAACTGGAGCATCAGCGATGCCTTTCCCAGGTCTGGAAAGGCAATGAAACGTCAGACTGAACAAATGTGCCAGCATTCAAAATGAGTGATGGATTGACTGGAATAATTAAGAGACCTATCAATGCCACAGTGATGCCAGGACAAACCAAAGGGCCACCGCAATGCCAGGGAAAGCAACTGGGCTATCAATTACTGCTTTCCAGTTCTTTGCTTGTAATAATGATCAGTCAGCAGAGATCAAAAAGATCCATAATCCTGAACTAACAGTATTTCTGAGAAAATTAGGTATTTGTTTGATATAGATGATAGTACTGACCAAGGAGACAGATTTCTGTAAGATCTATACTTGGTACCAAGCAGCATTTTGCTTATGAGACTTATCGAACAAAACGAAAGAACACCGTGGAGCCTGATTAATCGACTAGCTAATTAGAAACAGATCTCTGGGTAACTGTAAATGGGCATTTTCTTTAATTGCATAGGTTTCTATGGAGATCTTGATGGGATTTGTGACCCTACATGTTCTTTTCTGCATTTAGTAGTAATTTCCTTACAGATCTGGCTGAGAGAAAATGAATGGATTCACAAGAACAATAGCTCAGTTTATGCCTACACAACCAACAAAGAACTCAGCTGTCGTGTAGTATGTACACCACTACGCAGGAATAAGTGATGGCTACAGAAATAGTCAAGTGGGATTGAACACACTTTTTGGAGACCTGTGATCCTGAAGGAACAAAACAAGAATAAAACCAAACTCTCGGGGACCCCGTCAGATAATAAACGTGGGCTCAATGCTGGGGACAAAAGGACTGAGATAATGAAAAGGGCATGTTTTCGTAAGCGGATGGTCTACTGCTGGGAAGAATTTATCAAGGCTTGCGTGACTTCTTCACTGCAAGTTAAAAAAGACTAATTATTTTTTTTTAATTCTGTATCTCCAAAACACGTTCAGCTGCTGAGCAGCCGGCCTCGCCTATGTGATTTACCAGGCTTTCCATCTGCTAGGTAGTTTTGCCAGCTGTTAAAGTAATGGATTAGTTATTTGCCAAGTTTGATACAGTGAAATATCTACTCTTACACCTTTAAAAGCAACATAAGCTAAATTCTTTGGCCTCTGAGTAGGGGACGAAGCATTCTTGCTGCAGAAACTCAGTATCCGCTCAGATAACATAAATGCCTCAGTTGCTGTGCAAGCAATGATGTTACCACAGCAAAGTCGGTAATTTTCTGAGTGCAGTGAAACCCTTTGAGACGACAGCAACATCTACAGAAATTGAACAGACTGCCCTGAACTTGCTTTCCCCTCACTGTGAGCTGCTGGTGCCCTAAATAAACGCAGTGCAAGAAGCAAGCCAACATGGCCACACCACGTCCAGGCTCCAGCCGGCTGGGGCTTGGTCACTTCTGAGCCTGGGTCTGTCTGCACCCAAACAGGTGAATGCAGGAGCATGGGAAACAGTATCAGAGGGGAAACAGGAAGGAAGAAGTGTGTAGAAATGGGCCTGAAGAGCCCAAGGGAGACTGCTTTCGTCTGGATGTCCTCATCCAACAGAGGGAGAATGTGGCAGACAAACTTCGTTATGGAAATGGAGGAAGCATGAAAGAAAATCTGTGTAGGTGGGGAGACAAGGGTAAAAAAACAGGTAAAACCCTCCCTCTTGAGCAGCCGAGACATGGAACAGAAAAATACAATCAGACCAAAACACGTCATCTTGCATCTATGGCTGAATTCTTATCAGAAATAGGCAATGGGCATCTGCACTTAAAAAATTCATTGTTGGTAGCAAATGTGGGTTTTATCATACTATAATGCAGTTAAGGGCCAAGATATAAACCTGGCTGGGGATTCAAGTCTGAAAGCATGCTCTGCCAGAACATGTAACCGTCTAGAACTGAAATGCTCCGACACAACTGAACTGGGTTTTACTGGCGTTTGTTTTCCTGAAAACATCTTTCTTACTTTTCCCTTTCATCATTTCAGTGGGACATGGATATTTTCAGGGTGAAACCACTAGTTTTGAAACAGCTTTAATATGAAAAATGTAATTAAAAAAATAAATCAAAACACTATTTCAACAGACCAAGACAATTCTCTCCCTTTTCTTCTTCTCTCAATTATCCTTTCAAAGCCTGTGAAATGAAAGGTTTTGCTTCAACGGAACATTTGTGAGGAAAGGTGTACCTGTTTTTCACAAAACCAGAACAACTGGAAAAAGGAAATAATATATGGATCAAGGCATAGAAGAACTTCTACAAGTTGGGTCTTGCTTTGCTTCATTTTGGAACAGAGTCAAGTCTCTAAACTATTTTGTGTAACTGCACATTGGTCTTTTCTGTCTTTCTCTCCTCATCACTGAGGCTCTCATGTCTTGATTGATGCTCTACCCCATCTTTTGCCTTGATACACAAGCTTGCTCCTCTGAAATCTATTCTACATGCTACTATTCAAAATATTTTCCCAGTCAAAACCATCCACTCCTTCCCTACCCCTCCACTGCCTCCTGCCTCTTCCCCAGAGAACAAACACAAATGCCTTGGTTTCTTTGCACATTTTTCAGAATTTAACCCTTTGGGCCTCTCTCCCTTGATGGCCCAGGAACAGCTCAGGAGATGGGGTGAAGAATGAAAACAACAGAGAAAAAACTCCTCCCCAAAAGACACTGTTCAGTTCTTAAGGCTCACCTTAATTCTGACAGTATCACAAAATACGATGTCCTCAAAATGCTGCTGGTTAGATTAGGAAACAAGGTTTTGAAACCATAACCAAATACACACAGGTATCATCTCCTCCGACTGACATGTGGTTTCGTCTACCTGCCAACTTTGGTGAGGATGTGGAAGTTGAGCTCCCTGGCACAGTACCTCATTTTTCCAGCCATGTTTCAGGGCACAGAGCAGGTCCCCACCTCTGGGATGGCACCTGCAGAGTCTGGCACCTCAGGAACTGAAAAACTGTCCTAAACGTTTTAATAGACAGAATACATGACCATGGAGGTAGATAAATACTGCAAAACAAATACAAACATTTTTAAAAAGTCTCTGTTTAAGGTGTCCATAACAGATGTACATTTGCTGTTGCTTCCTCTCAAAATAATGCCAAAAGACCAAGTGCTATAAATACTTTTAGAACTACTTTAGACTTGGGAATTTATAGCCAATCAACCAAAAAAACCTCTCACTGAAAAGGGAGAGATTCCTTTCACAGAACATCAGCAGGAGTATTTGAACTCTAAACTGGTAAAGCAGACATACAGTTCCCTGCCAAGATTATGGCTTCATAAAGGACTGCACTAAAATTTAAAATTTTAATTTTTTTATTTTAATACAAAAATAAAAAAACCTCTAATTAAAATTAATTAAAATTCTGTCTCCTCTCAAGAAAAAGAGGGTAAGGTCCTAGAAGCATCATGCAAAGTGTTTGCTTATAGTCTGGCTTCAGGAGCTAGCAGAGCTCCACAATCCAGCCAAAAGTGAAAGAACTGGTAAGTGCCCAGCACTTGGAAAACACAGTTCATCAATGTGAAGCTGAGACTGGTTAGTCTGAATAAATATTTTCAAGGTGCACTCCATTACAACTGGGGTGAAATAGCTTCAAGAGTCTTTGAACTTTTAACAGCCCTGAACATAATTACTGAATTGGAGAGCAGATAAAGAAAGCCTACTTTCAGATGGTCCATTTCCCATTCAAAGACATCAGATGCTCTAAATTAAGAGGGTGATTATCTTTCCACTTCATGCTAACAGCTACTCTTTGTGCCATTTCTTCCCACACTGAGCTTTCAAGACTATGAACTGGAAAAGAAATTTGGCAATACTGAAAAACATGTTGTTGAAGGCTTCTTGAATCACTTTTCTACTGGATAAAGAGCGAGTATTTTTTGTTAGGGATACAAGCTGCATTAAAACCACACAACTGACGGAAAACAACTTCATGAAATTTGGATATGAGCACGTAATTTGTCTCCCACACACTTGAGTTCCTTGGGTTATTCACTTTATTGCCAAGCTAAGCATCTAGTAAGTCAAAGTAATTCCTGGCAAGCAATTTCAGCACACACATGTTGAACGGTTTTTAAGTTGCAGCTCACAGGCAAGCATCATGTCTGCACTGGGTGCTCTTACAGGGCTGTCAGCAACTTCTAGTGGCCCAGGGTAAGATGGCAGCACTAGGATAGCGCAAGCAAAGAGCTATTAAATGGAAGAAAACTAGGACAGAATGTACAAAGAGAGTACAATGGGAAGAAAGAAAGGTCACTGGCAGCAGAGCACGGAAACCCTCAAACTAGCCCCACCATAAGCCCGCTGGTTCATCTGTACTGCAGGCACAGGGTGCTATCACCAGCTTCTAGATCTGGGCTGCTGCAGAAGGAAGTGTTTCACAGACAACAGAAAATCAAGCGTAGAAGGTAAGCAGGGCATCATCTTGACCAGCAGCCAGTTAAACGAGGAAATGGCCTTCCCATCGGCACTCCCTCTTGGGAGGGTTACACAAAACAACTAGATGCCCGCAGCAAGGGAAGCCTTCTGAACCTCCAGGGCAAGCACATTCACAACCTTGAGGCAGGCCTAATGACAAGTTTGGTGCAGAAACTTAATTTTTAAGAATTAAGCAATCCAGTCACTGTTCCGCGACTTAAAAACAGACTTCTCTTCTGTAGCTTGTAGAGGGCAAGAGAGAGGATTTGTGCTACCGAGAGCAACTTGGGCAGCTTAAGAAACCAAACCAAAGATATGGTACAATAGGTCTAGTGTGTGAGCACAAGCATGCTGGTGAGCATTTAGCTTAGGAAAGTTGTATTAAGATTCTGAAAGAAACTCGAGTTTTAAAATCTAGTTTAAGCTCCTTTCATGCTTTTGAAGCTTTTTAATTAAAAGGACAATTAGAGATGAACAATATCTGCTGTGGTTAGACACCATGTGAACACAATGACTCAATGCACGCTGAAGAAAACCCCTTGTAAAGGATCTGCAGCGCTGTGCATTGCAGTAGTCTGTCACACAGCACCAAGAACACAGAATTAAAATTACAAATGCAAGACTTGAAGAGTTATTTTCTAATTTGCTGCTTCTGCTACTATGCCAGTGACGAACTCAACATTAGACCGAACTGATCTGTTCTACTGTAACGTGTTCCCTAACAGCCTCTAGTGACACTACCCATGCACTAAACTGGGGACGGGTTCACTGCAGTAGATTTCCACACAACGAAAGAGGAGGAAGGCTGCCAGTCCTGTGATCCTTGACTCTTCCTGTTGTGAAACACACTCAAAGGGTCAGCAATTGACAGGAAGAGGCTGAGCATGGAAAATCATCTTGTCTGGGTTTGGAAGTGGTTGGGTGGTGGGAATCGACCACCTCTTCTGATGGGGTGTCCTCATACATGAAGAGCTCTTCCCACTTCCCACTTCCAAGGCCAGCAGTGGGTTCATCTCTCTTACTTACGTGCGTTTTCATTTCGTTAGCTACTGTTGTTGACATCATGACACAACAGATGATAGTCACCAGGATGAAGTAAAGCGCATACATGAATCGGGTGCTGGTTGACTGTTTTATCTTGGGGCAGCATTTGCAGCACAAGGAACAAGCAGCAGTACCGCAGCAGCAGGCCAACTGGAAAGCAAAACAAAAAACAAGTCATTCCATCACTGCCTTTAGGTTTCTATTGCAAAAGTAAGATGGGAAGCTGGGAGACTTCCTGTAAAATTCCAGAATTTCTTAAGTCCTCTCCTCCCAGCTGAGCAGCATTTAAGTGGAAGCAGACTGTCTTGTTTATCAAAAGTCACTAGGTTTAAGCACATCAGTTTCTAGCCTTCCCACACACTAAGGATGAGAGTGAAGAGGATGAGGACAAACCGCTTCTGATTTCTTAATCCTGCTCTTTGCTACCTCTGTGCAGCTCGTGGTCCTGACATGTTTCACCCAGAAGAACAGGCATCACGATGGTAAGGCTCTATTTCCTGCAATACACTCTCGCCCCTCAGTAGTGAAAAAATAAATATTCGCAAGCATGGCACAGACTCCAAATCTGCTCACTTTTAACATACAGGCAAAACTATTTTGTTTTTAAGACAAGCTGGAGGTTTTGTTTCAAAACAAGCTATACAGATCCATTTCAATTCAACAGAACAATACTGCCCTTTTTAAGATGTCCATTCTGGTACATGCATAAACAAAAAACTTTTTTTTTTTTGCTACAGAAAATATGTAACTTTCTACGTTACTAAAGACTTTGAGCAAATTAAAGGAGAGGGGGGAGGAAAAACTGTTTAAGCCACACTTTGGGATAGTTGTGCTCAAGGCTTTATAAAGAGACAACAGCTACAAAAAAATCCAAACAAACGGACAAACAAAAATCTACATCAATAGTTCTAAATATTTTGGGCAGTAGAGAAAGAATCTGGAAATACTTGGCTTACTGCAAACAAACCAAAAGGCGGCTGAGCTTGAAGGACCCAAAATACAATGGCACCCTCTTGTACTGAAGGAAGCCAGAGAAGAAATGCAGCTTCACAGTTATCCAGACACACTTTGCAAAGGTGAAAGTAGGGATTCCATGTGCAAGATGGCAAGGAAAAAAATCCACAGCTGCAAGGAAAATAATACCAAATCACACTTTAGCTGATACTGTCTCCAATGTTTAAATGTTATCAGAGACAGAATTCCTTTCGTATTTTAGTTCTTTTCTACCTGCAACTGAGGCTCCACTAACACAAAAAACAAGAAACACAGCAAAAAGCACATAATTGCCACATCAGGGCAACAGGTACTGAACAAATTCTGAGAGAATGAATGGGGAAAAAAAGGATTAAGTCTAAAGGTCCTTTCAATCTGTATCAGCCAGATCCAAAGTATCCACGATGAACTTCCAACTGCTGGCCACACTCACCATAACGTTAAAAACTAGAGTGCAGAAGTAAAAAAGTATGCAGCTTTGGCATTTGTAAGGGGAACAACATTTTCCTAAGCCAGGTGTTAGAGAACTGTGCCAGCGGAATCTTGCCTACATCCAGCAACATGTCTGCTATTCCTGTCCTGAGTCCCTGGAGCCACTATTTAAAGCAACAAATACTTAAATAGAATATATAGCTTATTTACGCATTGTTGCACATTACTTAGAGAGGTTTTAATGGTAGTTTCTAATACTGAGCATATACCCTATAAATTGGCAATATTTGTGAAAAATACCAGTGTCTCCATCTTTTTTCAGACACATTCCTTTAAACTCTCTGAATAGCCATGGAAATCACAGAAAGTCAGTTAGGTTATTCAGCCACAGTCCCAAATTTGGTTGTTTAGGGGGTTTTGGGTTGTGGTGTTTTGTTTTTTTTTTCTTTTTTAAACTCTGGTTATGACTAACTACATTCCAGAGTGGGATGCAATGAAATAGGTGTTACTCAAAAATAAATGAAAACAGTCTCTGTCCCAAAGAGTAAGAAGCTGGCCACAACCTACTGACCCAAGAGGTTTCAAAGATGTTATCTTTGGGTGACAAATCACATATACAATGAGTTCCCTGTTACAAGGGCAGTCCCTCTGACGCTGCAGGCTTCACCATGGGCATGGCCCATCTCGCCTTGCCTCTGCCTGTCGGCTGCAGCGAGGGTCTGCCCAGGAGCTCAGGACCCATCAGTGTAGAAGTACAAGCTGGTAACAAACTCTTCCCATGTTGAAAAAGCTGGCTGTGAAAAAAAGCAGTAATGTCATAAATCTTCTACAGATTTAGCTTATCATTAAACAAAAGCTCCTCCAAAGGATGGGTTCTGCAGAAGGAAGGTGCTGTGCAGTTTTCAGGACAGAGACAACCCAGACAACTCACGGTCTGCAATCGCTGCCAGCAGGCAGGCCTTCAAAATCCTGGTCCGTACCTACAGAGCTCCTTCAAAGCCCTGTGATCCTTCCAAGCCCAGGGTCCCCAACAGCCCAGCACAACGGCATCCAAAAGCCAGGCTGCTCTGGCAGGAGTTTGTCATGCTGCAGCAGGTTCTGGCTTCAAGTCTTTCTCACCCAAAGGCTCCCACAAGTCAGGCAGAAGTACGGCCAGCCCAGCTCCCTCTCTAGCTTTACATCTCCTCACCGGGTGAACACCACGGTCTGACAATAATTACAAACACTACGCAAGTATTTATGCTTTCCACAAATACTTACAATCAGCCAGCCCCCTCATGCTAACCCACCACGACACCAGGGCTCCACAACAGGGACCGTCCGCCTGCTTTGCTCGGTGCTGCTCTCTCGGAGCTCAAGGAGGGTGTAATGCCAGCTTGCCCGAGATCCCGAAACTTGAAAACCTAGTGTACTTGAAAAAAGACTGCGCCATGATTTGACCTGCCTGGATGATGGCTGACTTGACTGGTTTCACAACAGCGGCTGTGGAAAGCTGTGTGGGAAATCCTTCTGTTAAAAAATGTTCAAAGTGCAGTTTCACAGACATTTGTTGTGGTAGCCAGGTTGGCTTAACAGCCACTGGCTCCCCCAAGCCTTTCTGCTCCGCTGGCCACTCACTCACTCCTACCACGGCACCAGCACCTCAGTAGCCGTTTCTGCCCCGGGGCTTAAAAAAAAAATAAAAGGGAAGAAAAACAACATATCAGTCCTTCTCAGCTGCTGATTTACTATGCAACGGCAGAAACAGTTTTTCCATTTTAAGTGAGGGCACAGTGCGCAGGCGGGAGGGATGAGCAGAGGTGAATGTCTCGCAGCAGCACCCTTCTCTGAACACACATTTCAGCCACGTTTTCCTACCACCTCACACCATTTGAGTGCAGTAGGTTCCTGCCAATGCAGAGGAACAGTAATTTTTATATCCACACAGTGAGGAGCAGAAGCAAGCAGACTATGTAACAGCCCCAGTCTCGACAAACCACTTTTCCAAGTACAGGCAGGCCTGGACGTATTTGCACACTCCCATCTTGTTACCGAAATCAGGAGTAAAACTTCCTAACACCAATGCAGTATTAAGAAGCAGGCATTCTCTTTATTGCAGCGCTGGATGCATGGGGGATCGCTCCACCTAACGTGCAACCTGGTGTGATTACAATTTGCATATATATCACAGACTTACATGCATATGCATGGTACCAATCTACATATTCATTCTGTTTCCGGGAACTAATTATCATATCAGCATACTCATTACGCATGCGGTTTGAATTTCTGAGGGGCTTCTCTGGGGTCTCTGGTGGTCTTCTTTCGGCCTCCAATAGTCCTCCTCATTGTATCCTTTAATTGAACTTAATCTTCGCACATGCTCAATATCTTGTCTCACAACCTTTGTCTGACATCAGCATAAATTATGCTAGGTCCTTATCATATAAGTTCCTGACTTCAAGATGTTCCCACCATTTGCATGCAAGATAGGATGACCTTACAAACAAGGTAAGGTGTTACAACTTCAAATATCTCGTTTCTAACAGAGACATTGCTTCCCCTCTCTTACACTTAATTTCTTTCAATGATTTTTGCCTTGGAATTTTAGATTTACGTCTTCCTTGTAATAATACATCATCCATCTTATAGCACTGTTTTAACATATGTTATCCTCCTATAATTACTGAAACACACTGTAGCCTTTTGTTTAGACAATAAGCCTTCCAATTCCATATTAGCATACCTTTCTTATTTTATACACACTTACTCTGGAGCTACTAGTTAAGATTCTAGCTACAATAAGGTATTTTCTCAAGTGTACCTCTACCAACCTTATGCCAGCCTGGGGAGTACCTTGTTAGGGAGCACCCAAAGAGAGTTAGACAGGTTAACAAAACAGGGTAAAAGCAGGCTTACCAACTTGTGCACAAGCTATCAGCACCCTACAATGAATACTTCACCAACATACACCTAACATCTGCCACACACGTAAGTCTTGATTTTTGCAAGCCGTGATCCAATCTGATAAATCAGTGGAATGAGGTATGACGGTAATGTTAAGCACACACGTAAAGATCTACATCCAAGACCAAGAAGTGAACACGTCCTGCCTACTGCTTTTGTAGAGACAGTGACATTTTTAGAAGATATTTTCCACAGATGTTTCCATAAAACCTCAAAGACCTTAGAAAATATTTTGCATAGCCATTAAAAGTGAGGAGTTTCAGGATCACTGCCCAAAATAGCCTATGGTATTTTTACATTGTACAAACCACAGGGAAGTACCAAGCTTATCACAACAAAGCACTCTTCCTTTTGGGAGTCTTCAGTAGAAATCGTAAAAATCAAAGGGAAGAAGAGCACATTGGAAAAAAAAAATAGTGCATACTTAAAAGAAATGAAGAATTAGCAGAGTTTCACCTCCTCCCTCCTAACCGACCGCCCAGCCAGAGCAGCCGGGGAGACCGCATGCCTTCTGGCCGGTCCAGGGAGCACAGGAATGTGCCTTGCTGAAGCTTCTTTTCATGGGGGCCTACAGCAGCTTAGTTTTTCATGTGCTGTTTGATTACTTGACTACCAGCATTATCTGGGCTGTAAGATTTGCAGATAATGCAGTCACTGAGCTGTTAACAGCAATGTCTATCAAACCCAAACATCTACTCTCACAGCTACATACAGCATCCAAGCAGGCTGGCAGAGTAAAGCCTCCAGGCCTGCATGAATAACGTCCTGAAGCGGCCACGCATCTGCTCTTGGACTTTTACTTTCAGGAAAGAGTTTCTAGCAAGCCAATCATTTTGTTAGTGCACCAGTTCGTGAAAACAAGAGATCCCTGATGCCAGGTGTCTGAAGCCTATTATTGAAAACTCCCGCTGTTATGCATACACATTTTGCAAAGGTTTCTTCAACCAGCTGCACGATTACACAGTGGTTTGTTCCTGTCAAGTAACTAAATTCACCAAAGAGCCTTTATTTTGTCCTTTGTCTGACGTAACTGGCTTTTCGCTGCTGCTTTAATATTCAGACTCACCGCGTGGCTTAAGCCAAGTGGTTTTGTGACCAGCGTACCAGTTAATTGACTGATGACCTATTTTTGGGAGCACATCTCATACTGCAAACTTTGCAAAATTAAAACTGACTTCAGAGAACAGTCACACCAGCCTAGATGCTGCCTGAACACTGCTTTCCAGTGAGGCTTTCCTGCCTGAGCTGAGTTTCCAAAGCCAAGGGCTTGTGCCCTGCACCACGGGGCAGAACTGCCATACAGCACCAAGCAGCAAAAAACCTAGGCAAGAAAGCAGCATCTAGGACAGCTACGTCAAGAGCTAAAATGTAGGTGAGCCACTGCCAGGCACCAGCAGAGCTGAAGCTAAGCTGAACTGACGATCTTTAGCTTCTGTCTCCATGCTCAAACATTACTAAGTGGTGACTCAGCTCAGCATTAGAAAATAACGTCACTGCAAAATGTCTAAATTAAAGACTGCCCAACTGCTCTTCTCCTGATGATTTTGGAAAAATCAAGACAATTGTTTAGTCTGACCTGAGCCTCGCAGCGTATCACTCAGTTCCCCAGCAGTATAGTGATTTTCCATTAGCATAGACCATCTGGATTTGACAGCACTATGAGGTGGACTATCTGTCCCTCTGGTAACTTATTTCTAGCATTAAATATAGAACACACCACCACCACCTTCTAATTTGTCTGCTACAGTTCCCAGGCAGTGGTTCTTGGTGAGGCTTTCTTCATTAGCTTACAGAGCTTTTTAATTAACTGGTCTTTTCTCCCCACTCATCAAAGAAGGAACTCAAACCATTTACACTCAGTTTCATTTGAAAGCTTTAAAACTTTTCCTCCCAGCACCTAAGTTGTTTGGGTTTTTTTTCTGCATCCCCTGAAATTTCCCCAGTCCCTCCTACAAAATCACAGCAGCATCATCAGCCCAAGCAGCCCAGCAAGTCACCTCGCTCCTCAGCCCTGTGTGCAGCCGAAGAGGGGGCAAAACTCTGCCCCACAGCCCCCCACGCTATGGGAGCAGCTTGCCCTCCTCACACACCTCGCACAGGCAACCAGCTAGCTGGCTGTACTTAAAAGGTGTATTATTTCATTTGCACCGGGGTCATGCCAGCTGGGTTACATCACCTTCGATACTACTCTCCTCTGAACCAGTCCTTGCATCATGCCTGTGTGCTTTTGGGAGCAATTTTAAATGTACTCTCAGGTCACTGATAAAAACAGTGGCCTGATCCTGAAGCTTCTTTGGATTGATCCCTTGACAATCTTCACTGAGAGCAACCTCCGCTGGGTGACAGGTTCAACTGTCCTTTCCTGTCATTTCGTATTTCACAGTTTTCTCACCTGCAGGCATTCCAGCTCATGCTGCAGCCACTTCTCTGCCCTTCACAACAGAGGAGCTACTAACAGAGCAACTGGGAAACGAAAGCCAAGTCAGCAATGGCAAAGTCTGACAATTTGAGGCCATCACTTCATACAGCGAGCAGATTTTCTCCAGGTTAGCTCTGATGTTTGAGACCAGGATGCCAGAGGTAGAATAGCACACACAAATACAATGTGGTGCATCGCTGCGGACAGAGAACCAAGCGCAGGGCAGTAACTGCAGAAGTCCATGTACTACTGGAGTGAATAAGCAGGTAAAGTGAAACTTCTGTATTCATTGACTTAAAAGCATATAGCTGGAACAGCTGCTTTGCTTTTGAACGAACTGACAGCTCTGACCTGTTCCACAAAGATGTGTCTTTGAAAAGTGGGTTCAGTACTGAGACCAAGACGACTTTGCGAGGGGAGGGAGAGACATTAGTACTTTGTACAAAGTGACAAAAGCCAATAAATTGGTACAAAGCATCAACTATTTCTCACCACATCATATTCATAAAAAACAATCTACCTGCTCGAAGCATTGCTAAAGACATTCCAGTTTACATCAGTGTCACAATACCCAACTTCACACACGTTTCCAGATTGGCAGGTTCAAAATGGAGCCTGTTCACATGTTCCCATTCCTTACTTCTTGACGAACATTTTTAAAAACAATGAGTACTCGAGAAGTATCTTGAATAGTATTCCTGAAGCACTGTTTTGCCAGTGACTGTAACATAAGCCAAGGAAAAAAACCACATGAGATACATCTCTTTCTTTAGAAAACAGTAAGAACTGTTCCTGTTAAAACTCAGTGTGAGAGAGGACAGGTTGACAGGTTTTGGATCAGTCCTACTGGAAAAAAAAAGTGTAAAACTTTCCATTTTCAGATTGTGAACATTTATGTGTTTAAATATTTGAGCATACACCATCTCTAATTGCTGGTAGTTCCAGTCACTAAACTGCAAACATCAGTCCCAGAACAGATATCACTAATTAAAACAATGATGAGATTGCTAGGCATGTCAGGACTTCCTTCAAAACAAATGCGGATCCGCCTTCCCCCCACATGCTGTCATGGGTGAACGCTGCAGTCCCCCACAGCTCTGCCCGACTTGGTCCCTCACTGCCTCATACTGAGGTCGAAGCCTCTCTTGGGTGACATGAACAATGCAGCTGGTCAAATTCAGTAGGCAGAATGGTCGATCACAGCCTAGAAATCTAGGAAGCCAGGCATTTCACATGTCAAAACATGTTAAATACCACACAGTTGAGAAAGGAATGGAAGCGCCATTAACTTGGGTATGAGAAGGACCTTGGAAGCAACCTAAGGTCCAAGGATCTTCACACGGCTAAGTTGAGAACACCATCCAGCCTCAGTATGTGTTTGGGATGACAGCAGTCACCAGGTCCAGACGAGAGCTTCAGCTTATACTGCAGTCACAGCTCAGGCTTTCATTCAATCACTCCCTTGAAACAAGTATGTCTTGTACCCACAACTGAGAGTGCCTCCATTGTAATGAAAGCCTCAGGAATGGAAAAAACACTACTCGATTACCTACACTTGCAGAAATTAAAATAAAAGCTGCAGTAGGATTTATATCCTTCTGCAGAAAAGTATCCCCTTGCCCTTAAAAGCGAAGGCCCTGCTCTTACACCGCTTTCACTCCACAGCTGTAGAGCCATGGGTACTTAAATTGTTTCTTTAAACCCACAATGCAATCAACTTGTGGGATGCAAGAGGAAAAGCCTAAAAAAAAAAATTAGGCAGCAATGGGAAATTAAGCAAAAATGAGAGAGAGTATCTTCTGCCTGGAATGAGAAAGAGTATCTTCTGCCTCTTATGCAGCGCCAGGGAAAGGATTCCAACTGAGTGATGCCAGTGTCAAATGATACAACACTCACAGGATCTCACTGTCTGTCTCCTGGTCACTTTCCCCTCCCTTTCTAATCACTTCTGAATCCAGCAGCAAATTTTATCCAGCGATGGCAGGCAGATGGGGGCCTCCAAGATATTACATTCTTACAATCTCCTTGAAAACAGGCAAAAGGTTTATCAGAGAAAAACGATCTCTCAACCCTGAGCAATGAAAAGGCTGCAACACAAGTTCTGTGTTTATTAGAAAGGGAATCGCTATAAGATACCAACCTCAATGGACAGAGCTGCAGAAAAACAGGCTTTGCTAATCCAGTTGTTTAAAACAAAAACTCCATGCCTCTGCAAACAGAGTAAAAACTCCTTTCCCAGTCCTTTTTTCCTAACTGTATTTAAGCGGAGCACTCTACAACACTCCACACCAGACTTCAGACAGCTAGTTTCACCTCCAATCATGATTAATATTGGGGGGGGGGGGGGGGGGGCGGGCGCAGCACA
>NW_009613698.1:25639-29105 GCF_000690535.1 Cariama cristata
GGGGGGGGGGTGCATGGAAAGGCAGCTGTGAGAGGGGGTAAGACCCACAGCTAAATTTCTCTATTTTTTTAACTGACCGGCTTGGGTTAAACACAATAAACCAAACCCCCCTCACCCAGGAAGACCATTTGCAGAAGGAGAGATGTGTTTTGAGGAGCGGAGCCAGGAACGCAGCCAGCACCGTCCCACAGTGCTGCAGCACATCACACCATGGATGTGCCCCAGCAATGCCCTGGTGTCCTCAGAGGACACAAACCTGGACAAGGATGACAGAGCCACCCTTTTCACCTTGTAATCAAAAGAGAAGACCACAAGGACAGGACTGCAAGCGCCATTCTCAACCTGCAGATGCAAACAGGCAATGCCAGAGAGGCAGGCAGCCCTGGAGCTCACAGGAGGCTTCCCTCTCTTGCCCCAGAAGTCATGAGCCCCAGAAATCCTAAGATTGGCCGAGGCCAATCTTATAAATAAAACAATTTTATTTTTTTTAAATCCCTCAGAATTAGAGGTCTGGGTATAAAATGAAAATCTGACACTCAAACTTGCAGCACATCTTACTGCATCTACTACATGATATGATTTCTAACTGCAGAACAGTATTAAAGAAAGCATTCAAGATTTAACAGATCTACAAAAATAGCTTTATAAGCTTTAATAACTACCAGTTCTAACTGAAAAATCCATCTTCTTGAACAACTCACCTACAACATACTGCCCCCCAAAAATTAATTTTAACTATCTAAATTACATTTATTTAACTCTGGAAAAAACACATTCATTGTAATAAAGATTTTCCGCAACAGCTGCTTTTCTTAACCATGATCTCAACTTTATTCTCTTGAGAATAACCACTGAAGAAAAGCCAAATGTAAAATCCTGTTTCCTGTCAATTTAAGCAGATGTTTTTATGTAATCAAAAGCATTGTGGAGGCCCAAGCCAAACTGTATTCTCACTGCATTCTCAAAATAGGTCTACCAATGAAACACTAGCAAAAGAAAAAACATTCAGCAAGCTTACTACAGCTCAGAAACCTAAAAATCGCAGTTCTCTTCAAAACAACATCACCCAATAAAAACCAACTGCAGAAATTAAAGTTTTTAAATGGCCAAGTTCCTTGAAAGCAAGTTCCCAGCATCTACTTGGCAAAGACACAAGTCACATAGTAATGTTAATTAAGATTATTTTAAAGAAATTTTGAGTGCAAAATCAGCATAACCAAAGTACATGGAAGTTTGGCAGCTTGCTGCTGTACCCTTTAACAACAAAACTCTGGGCTCTGAAACCTGAATGCATTTATTCTGACAAGGACCATCAACTTTTTAGCTCAGTTTGATCCAAACTCAAAAGTATTGATCACTTATCATCTGCTTCTCACTGGGCAAATTTGCTGGTGTTACAAATGGAGAAAAAATGGATAGTCAAGTGATATTAAACTTTGGTATCAGCTACAGACATCCGTGCACTTTCACAGCTCAGAAGGACAATACCGAAGGGCTCAGTCGGTTCTAGGGAAGTAGATCCACAGAGGCAGGTATGAGATATATACAGGGCAAAAATACTTCATACAAAAAAAAAAAAACCATTGCATGGGACATCAAACCCATAGGAAAAAGGAGGGACCCAACATGAGCGTTGTTCTTCAAGACTTGTATAAAGTTCCATCTATCCTCAAGCACATCGTCTCTGTTTCTGGAAAGAGGGTTAACTTCATCTTTGCGGTAACATTTAAGGAGAGGCCAAATTCCTTCTCGATTTTCCAGCTTGATTAACAGTACCCATAAAATGCCTAAGGAATTTGGGTTGAGAGAGAAAGAAGAACTTCTATCCCTTTTGTTTTTAAAAGGGATAACACGTTAAACAAACATCCCCTCATCAAGGTTGGAATAAATCAAGTCATGAAGGCAAAGACCATTTTTCTTATTAAAAAAGCTACAGTGCACGCTATTGAAACATGGTTTATGCTATTTATCATCTTAGCCTATAAAAAGGTTACCCACACTAAGTTCGCTGGTGTAACTCCAGCAGTATGCCATATTCAGCACAGCTAAGTCTTACATCAAAAATAGTGCTTGAGCCAGCAGAATACATCTCCCCAGGGTATCACATAATTTTGGCGCTATGACTGCACTTTAGGGCTTTTGCTTTGGCTCCAACGTCACTAAGGAACTCAGTTTATTTACAGACACATTAGTATCAGTAAAACACATTACTATCAGATATTACTACACAGGGTAGGAATAGTGGCTTTAAGAATGTCTCAAAGTTTGGTCACACTAAAGCCATGCCATTCACCACACGAGTCTCACAACGGTTTCATCCTCGTGGTATTAAGTTACTTCTCCAGGAGCTACACCACAAAAAGCAATGAAAATGAAAACAGTCATGAACCACTGCAGTAACAGCACCTACTAATAGCACTTTGTTGAGTTGCTCCAAAACTTGTTTCACACGCTACCAAAATGCACGCAAAGCAGCAGCCAGGGAGGCCCCCTGCTTTAACAGGAATATTAGCAAATGCAGTTACTGCTGTCCCCCATGACCCCCCAGAGCTGTTTGGTGGGGCACAGGGGAGAACGGGCACATGAAGGCAGCCCCAGTAATCCTCCCAACCCACTGATGACTGAAAGAACCACAGCTGGAAGACCAAATCTAGCCTAGGATTTGAACCTTCAGGAAAGATCTCAGATTTTTTCCAGGTGGTTCACACAAAAGCAAGAGAATAATTAGATGCTCAGCATGGGCAGAGTGACCAAAGAAGAAATATCAATAGAATTATGACCATAAGATGTTTAAATATGTAAAACAACAGGAATAAGCTCACTGGCTAGTCTGTTGCAGATGGGACAAGTAGCAATGGGTTTCTATTGCAGAAGTGGATATTTGGGAAAATGAAGCAAAAAATAAAGTGCCTGGGGGAGATGTGGTCTAACACCAAGCTAGAGAGACAACTGGTAAGAATAAGAGTCCTCTTGAGTGCAACCAAGGAGGAGATGTGAACAGGGCCTTGCAACCGCCCTTCTCCTCAAGTCCATGGTCCTTCATCCATCAGAACTGACTAAATCAAGAAAACAGGTGTGGTGCGGTGCACTGCGGAAAGATGGGGAGCACTGATTCCTCACCCCATGGATGCTGAAGGGCGTAAGTCCTGCACTGCTCTCCATCACCACTTGCTCTTATCCCTCACTTGCTCCGCCAGCACCTGCATTTGCTCAACCTTTCCACAAGCCAAATTTAAAGGAATCTGTGACAGGGTCTGTGGAGTGCCAGGCAGAGAGCAGCTACGAGAGAAGTTAAGACCACACCACTTCTTGTACCATGGGGTCTCATCTCCCCACCACCAGCGGCAATTACCTAAGTGCCTCTCGTAGCTGTAAGTGATCTGTCACCCCCTCGGGAATTGCCCCTCGCGGGGCAGCTCTTTGGGAAGGCTCCTCCCAATGTCCGCGTCTTCAGCCGCACCCCGCT
>NW_009613698.1:29120-29425 GCF_000690535.1 Cariama cristata
GCCCTGCCAGCAGAGCGACTCTCCGCGGCCCGTACACACCGTGGGGCGGCAGGCAGCGTTCAACTGCCTGGCCTCCTGAAACAGGAGGGGAATTCATCCCGGGAACTCCGCAGAAAAACCTCTACAAACACTTAAAGAGCCAAGCTTTATAGACAGGCACCCCCGCTGCACTCGGCTCCCCCTCAGCAAGCGCTGCTGTCATTTTAACGTGACATGAATTGGCCCGGGGAGGACGGTTCCCCGCAGGCTGACCGTGGAGAGCGGGAAGCTGCGGCCGAGAGGCAGCGGAGGGATGCGGCCCCCCG
>NW_009613699.1:0-14902 GCF_000690535.1 Cariama cristata
TATATATATATATATACACATATATATAATTTCTGAGAAACATTTGTATGTTTATTTTTCTACAAACTTACAATAATAAAAAATGTCAGCCTTTCCTCATAATTTATCTACAGAATAATCTTACAGCTTTCAGAACCTAAAGTGAAATGATTGCAAAACATCCATCAACTGAAAGTCTTTAAGGATAGTTTTGCAGAAGTTTTGTCATTAATGACTTGTATAAAATTCATCCAGCTTTTGAGGGCAGGGACATAAAGCATTTCTTGAGGACATTATGGAAGTCTTATTTTCCATGGCTTTGTGTTGAAATTTGTAAAACTCACATATTTTAAATTAAAAAAAAACCCAAGGATGATTATAAATTGACATGATTCACATCCTTAAATCCTTCACTTTGCACTTGTATGCTGAGTATAGCTGTAAAATTATTACCGATTTGACAGCCAGCAAAAAAATCAAATAATAGCATCTGTAGCTAAAAAGGTGAGGAAGCTCGGCAGCTTAAATGGTGCTCTAGAAGAAGTTAAATGGACTAAATTGCCTCCTAACCTGCTTCTTTTGAGATAGAACCACAAAAATGAGCAATGCTATGGGTATAACACTACCACCACCCTCACAGCCTGTGCCCACCTGAAGCCCTGTACTGGGCAAAATTGGCAGAGGATCTGCAGGGGTGATCCGTGTGGGAGGGGGCCGCAAACTGCCCCGTGCCGGTCACAACCGGTTCCAGCCACCTTGCAACGAATGGCGCTCACCTGCCGCGTGACAAAATGGGAGTCACAGAGGGGCCGCCAGAGGCACAGGAGGTGGCATGGGAGGAGACACAAAGAGGAATAGAGCAGAAAACGTGTAGGTGTTTGTGAGGACACACCGAAGACTGTACAGAAGGGAGGTCCCGAAGGGAGTGCGGCTGCTGGAGGAAACTGTGCCGGAAGAAAGGATCAGTCGGAGACTAGGGTGAGGGAAAAAGGAAAGCAGTGGGTGCCATCTCCTCACACAGCTCCACCCGCCGCGCCTCGCTGGCCTGGCTGAGGGTGAGGTGCGGCAGGAGCAAGGGCAGCGGAGACCGGGCAGGGAAGGAGGCCTCTGGAGCGAAGTGGAGGCAGACAGAGGGGAGGAAAGGTCTTTTCCCTAAGTGTTTAAGTTTTTGTCGTAGTTTGTTTCTCAAATCCTGAATCAGTAACTAAATCTTTGTGTTAACTAGCAAGGAATTAAAGTTCAGTGAGAACCTCAGAGCTGACTGTTTTTCCCCCAAGGAAACGTCATGTTGTAGGTGTGGTTTAGGTGAGTTGGGCTCTTTTGAAAGGTTACCGATAGGAAAAGTAATTGTTTTCTAGTAAACACTACACAGTGATCTCATTTACTATTTTTTCTATAAGGAAGGAAGGAAAAATGTTAATGTTGGAAAAACCAATAGTGTGGGTTTTTTTACAAAAAACCACAAAAGGTGTGCAGTCTGCTGAATTCTTGCCTGTACATATGAAAAACATCAGAAGCTGTTTGGTTAGAAATGTACGTAGGTGGTTCATTTTTTAAAATTTTCTGGTTTTCTAGACTAAAACCTGAAATGTGATGGATTAACTCACAAGCATGTTTAACAAAGTAAGATAACCCACCAGTCTGTACATCAGCCAGCTGTTCCTTTACTGCTGTTTTCCAGCAAGAGAATGAAATACATCTTTTTCTCACATAAAAATGGACATTGGCGAGGGATTGATGCTTTTATTGCTTACGAACTAAACAAGGTAATTTAAATGAAAATATTTGGATACGCCTTTCTTGTGTGAGCACAACAGAAGAAATTAAAAAGATTTCTTGCTGATCAAACTGTTTCTGATTGCTTTGTGAAACAATAAAGCTTAACAGTTCTGCAGTGTTAAATTAAGATGTTAATTCAGATTTCATAGTTCTTAAGCCTGATATTTACTGTTTGAGTTGCTGAGGGGCAGAGGGCTTAAGGGTGAATTCAGTAAAAATGGAATAAAGAGGAAAGCAAAAATTACTTTAGTTAATTGTTCAGGGAAAGAAAAGGAAAAAAAAGACTTAGAAGAAAATATTTCAGTTCATCAATATGAAATTAAATTATTTTCCTTTCTAATTATTTTTAAGAACTGCAAAGAACAAGGGTTTTTACTATGATTTTGAAACGTAATTTTGTCTTTAAAACTTGTCTTGTCTTTAAACTAAGCATGCCAAGTATGAGAGATTATCAACAATGTATTACTTGAGATTTTAGAAATTATTAGGGATCTCTTCCTATTTTTTTTAATTTCTCTATAAAAAAACTACATTAAAGTATGAGTTTAGCGATGGCTGATTTTTACACCTGATTTTGCAGTTTTGCCTCTGAACCACAAAGAAATTGTTCTACACACCTGTCATTGAGACACTGCTCTGTCAAAAGAGGATTATGCTAATGTATAAAATAAGAATGTGACAAGTACCTGAGTATTTAAAGTGGTACTTGTTTTATTTATTTGTTGGTAATTTACTGTATAAAACAAGTTTGTTTCTGTTCTGTGAAAATGATGTGGTGGGGCAGTCAAGAGGAAGACTGAGTGGCTTATCCTAGCCACAGCACCCGGTGTCATCTGACACTGCTTGCAGGGAGGAAGAGCTGGCACTTTCTTTGGGACCAGCTCACAGCTCATAACTGGAACGACCTTCTCAGATGAAGAGTGCAGCAGGTAGCATGCTAAAGAGCCACCAAGAAAGAAGCCTGCACAAATGAAGGTTATACTGGGTTTATGTGGCAAGGTTTTGGTAGCAGGGGGGCTGCAGGAGTAGCCTCTGTGAGGGGGCTGCCCCTGTGTTGGATGGCGCCAGTTCCAGATGGCTCCAAGAGGGACCCACCACTGACCGAAACTGAGGCAATCAGCAATGCTGGTGGCGCCTCTGTGATAACATATTTCAGAAAGGGTAAAAAACACTGTGCAGCACCTGAGAGAGAGAGGAGTGAGGAAAATGTGAGATAAGCAACCATGCAGACACCAAGCTCGGTGAAGGAGTTGGAGGAGATGCTACAGAGTTTCCCCTGCAGCCAGTGAAGATGACCATGGTGATGCAGGTTGTTTTGCTGAAGCCCATGGAGGACCACAGTGGAGCAGATATTCTCATTGCAGCCTGTGAAGAACCCCACACCGCAGAAGGTGGATAAGCCCAGAAAGAACCTGCAACCTGTGGAGAACCCACGCTGGAGCAGGTTCTCCTAACAGGGCCTGTGGCCCATGGAGAACAGGCCACAGAGGAGCAGTCTGTTCCTGAAAGACACTACCCCATGGAAAAAACCCACACTGGAGCAGTTCTTGAAGAACTGCAGCCTGTGGGAAGGACCCATGTTGGAGCAGTTCTTGAAAAACTGAGATGGACCCCATACTGGAGCAAGGAGAAAGAGTGAGAGGAAGGAGGGGCAGAGAAGTGTTATGGACTCACCAAAACCCCCATTCCCTGTCCCCCTGTGCGACTCTAGCGGGATAAAGTAGAAGAGTCAGGAATGAAGAAGTGAAGTTGAACCTGGGAAGAAGTGGGGTGAGGGAAAGGTGTTTTAATTTTGCCTTTTCTCACTGTCATACCCTGTTTTTAATTGGCAATAAATTAAGTTAATCTTCCCCAAGTTGAGTCTATTTTGTCTGTGATGGTAAATGATAAGTAATCTCCTTGTCTTTATCTCAACCCATAAGCTTTTCCATCTGTATTCTCTTGTCCTGTTGAGGAGGGGGATTGAGAGAGCAGCTTTGTGGGCACCTTGCAGTCAGCCAAGGTCAATCCACCACACAGGTGAAGAGAATATAGGAATGCACAGCATACAGCCATACCTGAGGGTGGAAAATAAAATCTTATCCGAGTTCTGAGGATTTTCTTTCAATACAAGAAACTCCTGAAAGTTTCTGAAGTGGGAGCAGGCTGAAAAGAAGGATGTGGGTTTCAGAGTCATGTTGGAAGGGGGAGGTCTGTTTTCAAATCGTGTCTTAAATCTTATTGTGATTTTGGTTTTGATAGCTTCTAGAATGCAGCACACAATTTTGTGCAACCACTTCTCCTCCCACCTCGAAAAGAAGAGAGACAAGACATGGATAAACTGAAGTCAATTCAGCAAAGGATTACCAGGGTTGTTGGGACTGGGGCACTGAGGAGAGTGAGGGAACAGGGCTGGTTCAGTCCAGAGATGAGGTGGCTTCAGGGGGGCCTAACAGGAGCCCCCAGTGCCTACAGGGAGACTATTGAGACAACAAAAGCAAGTTATTTGCAGTGGTGCATGGAGAACAAGAAGCAATGGATCTGAAGAGAGGTTCACAGTGGATATAAGGAGAAACTCCTTCACGATAAGAAAAATCAAGAAGTGGAACAGATTGTCCAGAGAAGTCTGTAAACATATGATTTCAGAGATTCGAATGTCGCTCAAACTCCCTCCTTGAATTTCTTTATTACAAATCACTTCCGCTTTTAAAGACTGCTTCAAAGTGTGTTATTGCTTCATCCCCAGTTAAAGTTCCTCCTTGCCATCTCAAAAGCTATACTTCTGAACAAAACCTACAGAATTCGATAATTATGTAAATATTTCAATTCCAAATTCCATTTTGACAAATATTACCAAGTTGGCTAGATTAGGGGAAAAAAATGAGACTTTTTTGGTCAAACCCAAAAAAGCATAGAGATTTTTGTTAGTGTTTTAATGAAAAGGTAATGTGAAATAGAAATTTCAATAAAACAATAGGCCTTTAGGTTTCTCTTGATTTGTATCATAAGAATTACTAATGTCTATTTTATTATCAGGTACATCATGTTACTAATTTTCCAGTTTTAGATTAATTTGTTAATAATAACAGATTAGAATTTTTCAGAACTTATAGTGTTGCTTAAAGAATCAATTTACAGTTGACAGATACCTGTTAGAAAAATTTATCATTTCTCAAAAATCCCTGAATGTATAATAGAAATATTTGATAAAACTGTATGATGGACACATTTTAACCTTCAGTAAAAGTTGTCACCTGACAACTCTTAAATATTATGTGACTTACCACAAAAAAACCATCAAAGCATCTCAAAGCGTCAACAACTCACAAATTTGAGATATGCAAAAGAAAAAAAAAAAATCAGACTTATCAAAAGAAAGGCATGTGCCTTCATAAAATCTTACTGTCTTGGGTCCAGATCATGCCTTTACCTAGCAGAGACACTTAAGCTATGAACAATCCCTTTATACTTCCTTTAGATTTAGAGGTAAGAATAAAATCTGAAATCTCTCCCTTTAGTCAATATAAGAACTGTCCACAGGAAGTATCTCCTTTTCTGTAGTGACCTGTAGAGGAAACCTGGTACAGTCGTATTCATACCTTAGGCAGCTCCATTCATACCCATGTACGTCTTGGTCAAAAGAGTCTAAGATGCTGAATGGACGGTAAAAGGTGTCTTCTTTTTCAACACTCTTAACTTGCCTGTTCTAACACACTTAAGAGTTATACGACAAATTTGGTTGTGTCAAGACCTGGACAATAGGTACCGCATGATTTCTTTATCTAATCTGCAACAAAATCCATAAACTGGTACCAAATCATTAGCTGACTCCGCGACACTGAAGTTTTTGATTTGGAAGGTTTATTTACAGTCTTATTTCATTGTGGGCATTGACAAAACATACTCAAGTCATTGTATTACAATTCTAAGTGCATTATTATTCTTTCTTTTCTGAAACAATTAGATCCAGACTAATAATGATTAAACTGTTAAGATTTACATTATACTAGCAATAAATTATTGGCTTTAATTATATACAAGGTATGCTTTCTCTTAATCCATAAAGATTTCAAGTGTAACCATGTGTCTTCAAAGAAATGTTGATACCTATGAGATACTGTTGTAAAGGATGTTTCTTATACTTACAAAAAAACTTCTTTATTTTAAATCTCATTCATAAGAATTGTGCTATTTGGGAAGCAGATTCAGAAGTTAATTAATTAATTAAATATACAGTAAAGAAAATACAGCTTAAAAGATTTCAGTAATTTTAACTTTGAGTAGAACATCCAATCTTTGACTACCTAAAAGGAGGCTATGGAAAAAATGGAATCAGATGTTTTTCCAAGGTGCACAGCAAAAAGACAGGACACAATGGACACAAATTGTAAATTAGGACATTACATTTAGTCATCAGGAATAAAAAAAATTGCTGTTTGAGAGGTTGATTGTGATATCAGGTTAGCTGGAGAGGCTGTGGAACTTCCAATTTTGGAGATTTTCAAAAGTGACCTGAACAAGACCCTAAGCAAACATAATCTACCTTTAAAGTCAGATTTGAGAGGTGTGTTGGATTTGATAACCTCATCATGTCCCCAAATAAATTTTCCTATCATTTCTATGATAGCTTAGAGATAGGAAAGAACAACAACAAGCAAACAAATTGAAAAACAAAACCGAGGAACATGTATTGTCTGAATTAACTTACTATTTTTTAAACCTCCTTGCACATAATCTAGTAGAATATATAGTAGAAGATCAGGGAACAAAAGAGTATTTCCCTTTGTTTTATTTTCAACTCTCTTGGCCTGATATTTAAAGTTGTATTTTTTCCTCAGAACAAGTGCATCAACTTTAAGTTTTACACCATCCAATGGAGAAAGCATTGCAATACACACATCTTCAATCATTTTTATCTTTACTATAAAAATTGTGGAATGAGACCACTTGAATCTCTTTTTATGTAAAACACCAGACAACTCTTACTAATTTTCTACTTTACATTCAGTATAGGACCTTAGTGGGATAAGAGTCTGTCATCATTTTCATTGTCTAGTTCTTTGAACCTTCTGACCTCATGACAACTGGATTACAAGTACCATGCAGCTTAAAATAATTTACTTTTATGAACTGAAGAAAAATACAAAAGTTCATCAAAGTATCTTTCTGAAATGTACAATTCCATGTGCTCAGGTTTATAAAACAGCTACACAACAGAGTGTATTCTTACCGAGCACCATGCAAAGCAGGAAGCACAATTTCTGTGGCACATTTGTGATCTCTTTACTCCGGCAATGTTACGTATCTAAAAGAATCTGCCTTTTATCCCAGCACAAAATGCCTAAGGATGACAAGATGTTTTCAAGATTTCAGAGTCAAGATTTCTGTAGTTGCTTAATTATGCAGAGACCTTAAAATTCAGCACTCCTGAATGTGATCTGTAACTACTGCTTCGCCAGAAGAGAGAAACAGGACTTAACCTCTTCAGAAGACATTTTCTCAGCCAATTTATGATGACTGCTTTGGCAGCTCTGTTATCTTGTTTGCCAAAATTTATCAAATTAAGTCTGCTTGCATTTGAAAAGTTCACAGACACCTTCAAATTTGGAAAACTAAAATCAGAACTTGAAGGAAAAGATTTTTACACCACAGAAGCATTTAGAAATAAGAGTTTCAGTGTTCTGCTTGAAGGATGTACAAAGTTTTTCATGTAGAAGTTCAATATCTCTCCTTCCTGGTCCAAATACCCCTACCACTCATATCTTGTCCTACCACCAGATGGTTTTATTGTTACACTCAAAATCTTCTTGTGGGTGAAACGGAACACACAATGCATATGTAGACAAGAAATTATTTTTCATCTGATTAGTCATTTAATGTAGATAATAGTCCAAATCACCTAATCAGTGCAGAGAAACCTCATTAACTTTGCTGCTATCATTACCTTTTAGTACCACAGTGAACATAGACTCTCTGATGATGAAGGCTGGAAGCCTGTGACTTCCAACACCAGGAGGACAGCTCCTACTCCTCCTGCAGCTCTGCAGCCACAGAGTAGTTCAGTGCCCTGGTAGCAGATGAGGAGCTGAAACCTGTGTCCAACAAAGCACTTGAGCCAGCTGAGCCTGAGCTCTGCAGGAGAACCAGGTGGAAGTGGCAAGTGACAGTGGTGGGAGACTCCCTGTTGTGGAGGATGGAGGCCTCTGCCTGCTGACCTGTCATTTAGAGAGTTGTGGCGCTTGTCTGGGGCTCAGATCCCAGACACAGCTGAGACTTCGCTGGCCTGCAGACAGCATGCTACTGCTCTTCCACGTGGGCACTAATACTGAGCGGGGAGACCTGGAAAATACCAAGCACAGCTACACAACCCTGGGGTGAAAGTCAAGGGCTGAGTCGGGGCTCAAGTGTTTTTTTCCCTCAGCCCTGCCAGTAAGGGGAAAGGTTGTAAGGAGGAGTGAACAGATCCTGTTGGTCAGCAAGTGGTTACACAGCAGATGTGGACAATGGGCATTCAGCTTTTATGGCAATGGGACCATCTCTGAGGACTGAGAACTCCTTGGAAGAGATGGGATCTGAGAGGCGAGGTGGAAGTATCTTTGCCAACAGGCTGGCCAACCTGGTGAGGACAGCTTTAAAGTAGGAATGACGGGGAAGATGATAGGGAAGAAGTAGATGAGACTTTCTTCAAACAACTGGAAGAAGCCTCACATTTGCAGGCCCTGATCCAGTTAGGGACTTGCAACACCCTATGGTCTGCTGGAGGAACAAGACAGAAATCACAAGCAATCCACAAGTTTTATACAGTGCACTGATGACAAATTCCAAACACAGATGTGTTATACCTTCTACAGGTATATCAGTAGCAAAAGGAGGACTAGGGAAAATGTGAGCCTTCTGCTAATAGGGTAGGAGGTCTTCATGACAAAGGACATGGAAAAGGCCAAAGTACTCAATGCCTTTTTTGCTTCAGTAAGACTTGCTTTCAGGAATTCCAGGCCAGTGGGAAAGTCTGCAGCAAGCAATAATTAACCTCAGTGGTGGAGGATCAGTCTAAGGAATATTGAAACACAGTGGGCATACTAAGTCCACAGGATCTGGTGGGATGCAACCGTGAGCTTGCCAGTGTCACTGCGACACCACTGTCAATTATCACTGAAAGGTTGCAGTGACTGTGGGGGCAGTTCCTGAGGACTAGAAGAAAGTATACGTCACTCCTATCTTCAGGAAGGGCAAGAGGGGGCATTCAGGGAGCTACAGGCTGTTCAGCCTCACCTCAGTCACTGGGAAGGTAACAGAAACAATCCTTCTGGAAACTGTTTTCATAGAATCATAGAATCATTTTGCTGGAAGGGACCTTTAGAGGTCATCTGGTCCAACCACCCTGTGGTGAGCAGGTACATCTCCAACTAGATAAGGTTGCTCAGAGCCCCATCCAGCCTGACCTTGAATGCCTTCAGGGATGGGGCTTCTACCACCTCTCTGGGCAACCTGTTCCAGTGCTTCACCACCCTCACTGTAAATTTTTTTTCCTTATGTCAAGTCTAAATCTATCCTCTTTTAGTTTAAAACCATTACCCCTTGTCCTGTCACAGCAGACTCTGCTAAAAAGTCTGTCCTCATCTCTCATATAGGCCCCCCTCAGGTATTGGAAGGCTGCAATGAGGTCACCTCGAAGCCTTCTCTTCTCCTATGGTTTGAAACATATGAAGGACAAAAATGTGATTTGAAGTAGTTAAACTTGATTTGTTAAGGTAAGGAGAAATACTGAGCCAATGAGATAGCCGTCTACAATGATTTTACTGACATGGTAGGTGAGGGCAGAGCCATGGGTATTATCTTCACTTTAGCAAAGCTTTTAACAATGTCTCCCATAACAACCTAATAGACAAACTGATAAAGTATGGGCTAGATAAAGAGTCAGTGAGATGTATCGAAAACTGACTGACCAGCTGGGCTCACAGGGTGGTGAAGTGCATGAAGCAGCATAAAGTCCAGCTAGGGGCTAGTTACCTTGCATCTGGAGTACTGTGTCCAGTGCTGGGCTCCGCAGTATGAGAGATACGGACATACTCAAGAGAGTCCAGCAAAGAGCCACAAAGATGATTAAGGGACTGGAGGCCCAACATATGGGGAGAATCTGAGAGAGCTGGGACTGTTCAGCTTGGGGTAGAGAAGGTTCAAAGGGGATCTTATCAATGTGCATAAATACTTGATGGGGGAGTAAAGGAGATGGATTCAGGCTCTGCTGAGTGGTATCAAGTGAAAGGACAGAAGAAAATTTGGCACAAGCTGAAACAGAAGAAATACAGTTTAACCATAAGAATTTTTTTTTCCACTGTAAGGTTGATTGAACGTTTGAACAAATTGTCCACGGATGCTGTGAAATCTCTGTCCTTACAGATACTCAAAACACAACTGGACATGATCTTAATCACCCCAATCCAGGTGGCCTTGCTTTGAACAGTGCACTTAGACTAGATTATATCCAGTTGAGCCTTCCAGCCTCAGCCACTGTTGGTTCCTGTGATTCCATGACATGAGAATATTATGCCCTCATCTAGGTCAAGAGCTGAGTACAGTGCAGACTGTGGTGAGCCATGGCAAATAGGATAGTGTAAAGAACTGGGTGTAACAAGCCTTGGCACTGGCCACAGATCAACAGCTGTCAGGAGAACAATATCAGAAACTGCTGGAAAGATGTATAGTGTGGGTCATTGTGGACTGATCTGATTCATTACAAAGACTCTTGTCTGTAGAGATCTGATGGAAACATCTGAACACAGTTGAATGATATCACTTAGAAGCAAAGTGCCCACAGTGGAACCATTCTGTGTTGAAGCCGAGCTGCTGCACAGGAGCATCAGCACTGAGACTGGCTGGAGCGAGCATTGCCTTCCCTGGGCTTAACTGACATCCTCTCAGGAGTGTTGATCACAGTGTATGTCAGTATGAGCAAGATAAAAGCTTTAGCCTGGCACATCTATCCCTCTGTTGTTCTACTTAAAAGATTGAGCTCTGTCAAGTTACATTTTTTGATATTGCTTTCCTCCCATGACAAATTGCACAGTGAATACAAAAACATGCGCACCCACATGTTCTTTGTGCATTTTGTCCCTTCATCATAACAAAAAAAGTTATACATAACAGGTCTTTTTAAGAGCCATTCCTTTAGAGCCATTAAGACATACAATATACATGCTTCTTATTTTACATATCGTTTACTCAACAGGTAGTGATGGCATCTTCAGAGCCATTCTGGTTTATGATAGGAATCCAAAGCACTACAGATATGTGCCCAAAATCATCATAGAAATTTTCCTGGAAAATTACAGTGTATGTATGATAGTCAACCTAAAATCCCAGCTTGGTGTCCATTTTATCACTTTACTTCAAACTTAGAAAGTGATTGGATCATGGTCCAAGTATTTATTTTTTATTTTCAGTAACTTGTTATCAGTTACTAAAAATTACAAAATTTCAATTACTAGAACTTAAATATATGCCAAAACATGGAATAATGACCTTCTAAAAAAAGCAATGATAGCAGAAATGAGCTAAGCATAAATAAAAAATTACATATATATTTCCAATGCTGTTTTCAAATAAAAATGTTGCAATACTTTTACTGATATTAAGGGTTACAGCACAATGTATGTAACTGTATGACTACAGTTGTTACAGGCACTTCCCAGACTGAAATAGAGCTGAGTTGAAGAGCAAATATCTAGAGAGGTATTGAGCTCAGAATTAAAACTCTGGAGTCACTGATGACAGACCTTATAGTAAACCACCTTCCTGAGAGAACACAGAAAGGAATTCTGAAATGTGCTAAAGCTTCTCTTTATTGCCATATTCTTTATTCCCCTATTCAACCTTGATCAGGATATGTGCTACACATGCTGCTGAAATGTGTTCATCTGGCATTGATGGCCATATACATCTCAGGCTTTATTTTGCACTTATTAAGTAAAAATGACATTTACGGATTCAATAAAAACATTCTTCAATATAGCTTCAGTATTCAAGCTATATTCTTCAACATAGCTTCAATAAAAACATCAGATCCCAAACTTTCAATGACCTAACCAGGTGTGGTGGGTTGACCCAGCTGGCAGGTCAGCCCTCATCCAGTCGCTCACTCACTCACTCACTCCCAGCGGGACAGGGGAGAGGATTGGAAGGGCAGAAGTAACAAAGCTAATGGGTTGAAAGACAGTTTAATAAGTGAAGATGGAAGGAGGAAAGGGAAGGGAAGGAAAAAAAACCCCAATAACCAAAAAAAAAGCAGTGATGCAACTCACCGTCCAGGGCCAAGTCAGTCCTTGAGCAACAGCTACTTTGAAAAAACTCTGCTCTCTTCCCACAATTTTATTGCTCAGCATGACATTATATGGCATGGAATAGCTCTTTGGTCAGCTGGGGTCAGCTGTCCCAGCTGTGTCTTCTCCCAGCGTCTTGTCCACCCCCAGCCTAATTGCTGGGGGAGGTAGGGGCAGTGAGAAACAAAGAAGGAGGCCTTGATGCTGTGTAAGCACTGTTCAGTGATAGCTAAAACATTGGTGTGTTATCACACTGATTTGGTCACAACTTTAAAATGGACACCATACGGGCTGCTATGAGGAAAACTAACTCCATGCCAGCTGAACACAGTACACCAGATAAGAAGTTTTGTATCTCCAGCTGACATTGGTTTTAGTTTGAACTGCAGACATAAAGTACTCCTCCTGTTGAAACGGTACAATGTTTCAAAACACAAGATGGTAAACTACTCCATTTTATAAATCCTTGTGAAATATCCTCTTTCTTACTAAGTTTAAAACTTTTTCAAGGTATTCAAGAAGCTGAATACATACTGTTGCTGCCAAAGTGCTCTCCTGATAAAGGTAATTAAAATCAGGATTTACAGTATCCTTCTATCATATGTGATAATCCATCACTATTTGCAGCATATTGAAAATGGAATATCAGAATAAAATGGAATCATGCTATTGAAGTGTCTGGGTGAAATATATATCAAAGGAGAATTAATATGAACATCTTAACAGTGTCACCAACTTCACACCAGATCAGACATCAGTGAGAGAGTTAGGATTTCTTTTTTTCATTTTTTTCCCTCCAACTCCTGTATCTAAAGCAGACATCTATGATACGTATAAAATAAAAGTGCATTAATCAGGATATAATTAATATTTGCTTACCTTGAACCCCAACATAAGTTCACCGAAAAAGTGTAACCAATGTAACAGCATAACCAGTAGTACATAAGCATTTTTGTGATGTTGTGATGCCATAGAGAGACAAAATACACAAGCATTTTTGAGAAGTATGTGAACAATGTGATCACCAAAGGGGCAAAGATGTTTGTAGCTGCACATAGGAGGCATCCAAGTAAAAAAAGTTACAAGATAAGATAAACACAAGTTACTACAAACTAATGTCCTGACCATTACATGTGAATGACTGGCAAGGATATGTTTTCAAGACTTAATAGTTTTGTATAAATAATGATGCTATTTAATAATTTGTAAGATCTAACTGTTTGCACAAAGTGTGCTGTTAATATATGAATTTAGTAAAATTCAGTTTTAAAGTTTAAAACTGGTTTGATTTTTCAGTTCTCTAAATACTCCATGACAATGAACTCTAACTCCCTGATATATACATGTGGACATATTTATATATTCAGTTGCAACACTTCTCATCCAATACTTGCTAGATGATATTGCTTATGAAGGTGATGGGATGGCATGTATACTGATAGATACATTTTGCAATTCAATCTGGACCAATGCCATTACACAGGATTTACTAAAGCAAGATTTTTACTCAGTAAAGTCATTTAGAGGTACATGAGTAAAGAAACCTAGATCAGCATGCTAAATTTCATATCAAAATAGTTTAAAAACAATAATTCTAAAATAAATTGGGGTTTGATATCACTGCTGACACAATGTGAATTCCAGTTACGTGTCTGGGCATTTTCAGTGCAGGAACAGCAAAGAAAATCAACAAGAAAAAACAAATTGGCTCAGAAAAGTCATACAATTCATTGGCTGCCAGAATATTTGCATTAAGTCACAATTCTCAATGCACACAATGTAATGATATAGTAATGAAATGCGTAACATGCTATTTTCATCATGATGTCACTGTGACAGTTAGAATCAAAGAAAAAAACATTCCTTACATTACAATGCAGACTACCTGAAACTTAAATAATTCAACAGCATAAATTATTGACATATAAATTAAACATTATTCTTAGGAGAACATAGCACATATGATTCCTTGTATAGCACAATTCAAGTGAAGCCCAGGACTACACTGTTGAAGCTCGATGCTGAGTTGATTATACACAAGATTAAGAATTTCAGCTTGGCTTCTTCCCACTTCAGCAGCTTTTGAATCTATAGCCTAACTTTAATCAGATTTTGAGTAAAGACACATTTTGAAAAACATTACTAAGATTTTCTTGAAAACAGACAGCTGGATAGAGATAAATTACTGCTCCCATTGCAGAAAATACTGGAGTATGAATACAATCATATTAGGCACTGAAAATTCACAGAAAGGAAAGCACCAGACAGCCAAGATTTTTAAGTTCTACTGCTCAATATTTTTATTACTTTTTTTATGCTACAGCAAACCACCACCGCAGAAAATAAAGATTTTTACGTTGTTTTTTTTGTTTGCTTTTTTTTGAAGGACTAGAGCTATAACTGAATAGAACTAAGTAATTTTCTTACTTTATATTTTAAATGTTGAAAAATCCTTGATACTTACAAATCTATTAATTGTTTTTTTCTCATATTCTAAACCTAAGTTGTTTCTGTAAGTGGTTATATGTCTCTCAGTCTACAATAACCTCAGCTAAAGGAGGATGATTACTTTTTTGGAACCATATTCTACTTTCTTCCTACCCCATTCTCTGATTCAAGGATTTCATATACTTCTGCAGAAAAGATTAACAATTAAGATAAAAAGTTATACTTTTAAGATATTAGAACTTGTGAAAAATCAAAAGTGCATGTCTCAGCTTGTGGCATACCACTTCAAAAATATAAGTGAACTAAATTACATCAAAAATAATATCACAAGATCACAGATACATATAGAAAGTCACACTATTATATTTTTTAGATAAATATATATTTATATTTTATAA
>NW_009613700.1:0-40910 GCF_000690535.1 Cariama cristata
AGTAAAGTTAAGGCCAGGAAGAAGGGAGGTGAGGGAAGGTCTTTTTCAGATTTGGTTTTATTTCTCTTTACCCTACTCTGATTTGATTGGTAATAAACTAATTTCCCCAAGTCAGGTCTGCTTTGGCCACGCCAGTAATTGGTGAGTGATCTCTCCCTGTCCTTATCTTGACCCAGGAGCCTTTCGTTACATTTTCTCTCCCTTGCCCAGCTGAGGAGGGCAGGGATAGAGCAGCTTTTGTGGGCACCTGGTGTCCAGCCAGGGTTGACCCACCGCACATGCCTTCTTAATTATTGAATTTAAAGGGAAAGTCTGTACCATACGACTTCATAACGTCAGTGATGTGTAACTGCTAACATCAACTGCTCACAGGATTCACTATTCATCAGCTGATGTAATTTGATCATCTGTGTTGTTATTGATGATAATATAAGCTAGGATTTACTACTGGTGCTGGGAATTAGAGATAAGTTTGGTCTTTCCAACTGTACATCAGATAGTAGATACATCAGCCAAAACTTTGTAGAAAGAAAGATTAAAATCAGGTTGTTCATTAGATGGTCATATCTAATTCTTTTTTATAAGGACTTCTTTTTCTTTTTTTTTTTTTTTTTTCCTTCCTCTTACTGTTTTTTTTAAAAATTCTGGTAATATTTAAATCTGGAAAGGGAATAACACGAAGATAAATTTATGGAAAGATGTCCCTGCACTGGCTTAAGAATGAAAATAATTATACATTGTCTTAGCATACATTGTATTTCAACTGTATTTTTCAATAACGATGCTCAGTGCCCAATTAACTGAACATCTTTTTAATAGAGAATTGCTCTTCCAGAGTCAAAAACTAAAGCAGAAGACACTGAATCAACTAACAACTGAACAATTTCATAAGCCCTTTCTCTTTCCTTACACCATCTCTTTCTCTTTAATTGATTATTCTCCTTGGACATCTTTTCTTGGTGAACTATGAGGCAACCATCATCTTCAGAGGTCATTAACATTATCTACACCAGGAAAGCAGTGAAGAATTTTTTCTATTCTCCACTGTCCAATAAAAATGAGCTCAGACAATTCTCAGATCCAAAAGCACACCAATGTAACAGGCAATAAACAGCTTTTTAGTAGTAAAAGGCACTAGAAATCATAACCTACTGCATAAACACTGCCTCAGCCATACACAACATTAATTTTAGCCATGATTTTAAAATTCTTAAGTTAACGAGGAACTTGAAATATGAAATCAAAGGAAAATTCCATTCATATATTCCCTTAATGACGCAAAGAGAACATTCCTGGTTTGTGGACAGACTTTTACAACTTGCCAGTTATGTTTTGGTATTGATCAACCCAACTTTGAGCTGAGTTTCGGAAAGTTTAACTCAGAATAAAATTTATCCTCTCATTATAATCACATTAGGCATATTTTTTTTTAATATATAGATCTGTCTCTCTCCTATAGAACAATAAAAGAGTATAAATAATTTATTAGATTGTATACTAAACGGATAATGTGAATGGAAAACAGCAGGGAACATTAGCAGAGATTGCTGATATTTTAAAACACAAACATTGATCGAAAAGGATGGTCACCTGAGCCAAACTGGTGACTTCCCTGAATTTCATTACTAACCATTGTGAGCTTGCATATTTTAAAATTTTAACCTTAAAATTAAGTGCATTTTTTTTTTGTTCTTATAACTTTACATAAATCTCAGAACAAAGACTGTTCTTTAACAGAGATTTACATGCTGAAATAGGCTTGTGAACAATGAGAAAATTAGGGAAGGTGGGATGCCTTCCCAGAGACCACGGACAGGAATAGCATTCCCTCCCTCTGTTCAAGCTCTGCAATGACAAAACCCACAGCACTGTGAAGGAACTCTACCAGCAGTGAAAGGAGGGAGAGCATGCCCCTGGCTTGAGATGTCTGAGGAGTGCAGATAGGAATAATCGAATCCTATGTAATGCTGCATTTTAATCTTCAATTTCTATGGAGCTGGAAAACAACAGCATACTCTCAAGGATCTTGGCTGTACGTATGTTAGGAAATTGAATAATGTAGAGTCACAGGCAAGGATACTGGAATTCAAAAAATTGTGTACATTTTAAATGCTAGAATGATCCCCAGTACATCTTTGGACCAGGACAACTAGTGTTCTTCCAAGCAGAGTGTGGGAGCCGGGCATGGAGCAGGCATCCTTCCATACCAATAGTTTTCATGTCGACACTGTCTTGGATACTGGAGCACTTTAAGAGTATAGCCACAGCCAACCTGTACCAGCTATGTTTGGGGCTAGAGAACAGGCCTTGGAAGTGCTAAATGTAATAACCTAGATGTGTCCAGAGCTTTACTGTGAGAACAGCTATGGCACAGGAGGTGAGACAGTGAAAAAACAAGGTACTGCGACCTCCTGTCTCCCCTCATGTCCACCGCTGCCTCTTCATTGAGTTTGCTCTGTACTTTGTTGGTAACAGAAGTTCCATGTTACCTTTATACTGATGCTTAGATAACTGTGACAGGAAACTTTAAAATAAAATAGTAGAAATAGAGTAGAACAGATTAGTCTTATATTGCTTAATGTGTAGTGGTTATGATCTTGATTGTTTTATTTTCTTAAAATAAGTGCTGTCATAGTAGTGTATGTAGTAGCAAGGATTACTGTTGTCATACATGCTGATAACCATCATAATCAGGGAATAAACTGATTCTAGCCCACCTGTATATCTTCAGTTCATATAATCTATTTTCTGGACTATTAAAAAAGTATTGATTGATTTGGATCAGGATAAGGCATGTGTTTCAAGTTTGATAGATTCTACCATAAACAATTTTTATTAAATGTCACATGAAGAGTTATTGCTTTCTATCTAATGGGTCTGCTTGCATTATGCCTTGCAGGAGTGTATCGGATCACTGAGAAACACTGGATAGGAGTAATTGCCATAGACAGAACATTTTCTGTGAAACTAAACTGAGTCCTAAGTAAGTTCTTGAGCCTCATTCTGTAAGCTCTCTGCAGTTTGATCAGGTCTGTAGCACTGTGGGGGGCACAGTTGTTCCTTGGTGTGCAGGAGAGTGCCCGGTAGGAAAATAAAATAGCAGGCTTCAGATATCAAAACAGGAACCATTAAGGTAAATGTAACACTATATGATGTTTTCTGTGGTAATATGTTTACATAGATAGCACAAATGAGACTTCTGACTAACTAGAACATCAAGTGGACTTTTAATGGTACTTTACTGTGCTCGTTTAGTACATGCAACATCCTGAAAGACAGGAAAGTGGCCAGCGTAACAGCATCATTTAAATAAAAGTCTAAGGAAAGGCTAAATTACAGTTTTGTTGGTTTAAGTTCAGTTACAGGAGAACTAATAGATATTATTTTAAAGATCCAATGAGTGGACATTTTGAAAACTGTATCTTGTCAAAACAAAGCTAAGACATTTTCGTAACTGAGAGTTTGTTTCTCACTAATGCACTAACGCACACTTCTATCAAGAGAGAAAGAGGGAAAAAATATACGTCAAACTAGTGAGTATTATAAGGAGGTGTTTAGTAACATTTCCATGTCCTAAGCTTTAACCTGTAAGATGCACAGTTCTTGAAAAGGCAGAACGTAAAGGAGGTTTAATAATGCTTTGAATAGGAGCTCCTCTGTTGAGAAATAAGGATAACAAATAGTAGTTATGAATGGATTTGCTTCAGACTTGAAATAAGTCACCAGAAACATAAACTGTCCTTTAAAAAAAACCCAATCAAACAAACAAAGCCCCCAAGACACAGTATTAAAAATTAAAAGGGTGATAAATTCCTGGTTGTGCAACAAATATTTAAATGTGACTAAATTCCAAGTCCTTATTAGTTTTAAGTATGTATGGTAAACTTAGTATCACTTTTTTTCTTTAATTTAACCAACAGAAAATGTGATCCAGTGCATGGAAATATATAGCTCGTACAGGAAGAGAGAATCACACTGCAGAAACATGTTAGTGGATTGTAAATGTTAAAGTATTTATAGCTGATACCCCAGTAAGGACTGCATTGTTTGTGAAGCAAAATACGTATCCTAAGCTACATACATTTTGAGGCCAAACAGCTTCTTATCTTATGATCAACCTTTCAACAAATTAAGCCCAAGAATGTTTCAAATGTTTTTTTTATACAAAAGTGGCAGGTGTGAGACATATGTATCTGTAAAATTGTTCTAGAAAAAACTAACTGCTATTGCGCTTGACTCAAAGGACATCTGAGAAGTTGAGGTGGTCAAATACCTGGAAACATATGTATTATTACTTATTAATTCAAATTCATCATAAAGCCAAAAGGTGCTAGGAAATAAGAAAACTGGTATTTGTATTCAGAATTGCTTTGAAAAATATTTCACTTTACGAAATTGTGCTTCAGCTGGTGGAATCCTTAGTTTTTCACTGTAACATTGAACAGATTCTTCAGCGTGCCAGAAAGGAAACCAAAATTCCAGATTATAATTCCTTCAGTAAAATAGGAACAGCTAAGTAATTTCCACCTGAACTTTTTCCATTTTAGTGGCTGATCCTTTCAAGTAGTGTAGAGTGATTACATGTATTTTGTGTCATTGACTGTCAATAATGAATACAGCAGCCAAACTTGATCAGTTCAGTGTTGCAGTCTGTAGTCTTACCAAAGTAGCTAAACAAGAAGATTTTAATTTGAAATGGACTGAAATAGATTAAAGTCATTTATTAATTTATCAAAGACCCATAATTAACTGGCAGTCAGTGATCTATACACTGCAGATCAATATCAGCAGTACAACAAATAAACTGCAGTACTAGACGCTCAAAAAACATTAATTTATATGACAAGAAAAGTCTAAATGCCCCTCTATAACTAATCCCCAGAAGCGCCCATCCTGCTCCCCCTCCGAGTTACACGCACACCTCCCTCGAAGGCTGAGCGGGTTACACAGACAGGTGTGCACACACACAGATGCACACACACACACATGAGTCTGCTCTGCCTGACCTTGGAAGGGATTTGTGGCCACCACGGGGACCATGATCTCTTACACTCTGTTACAAACCTCCATGCTTCTTCTGTACTTTTCAAGCTTGTGCTTTCTTAGTTTTAAGAATCCCTTTGTAATCACCTGGTTACTCTTTAATCCAGTTGATGGGCATCATCCTCTTTAACGTGATCATTTTTGGTCAAATGCCTCCTTAGACAATTTTCAGTGTCCCAGCCCCACACACTGGCTACAGTGATATTCCCATCTTAACAGCTGCAGTTATCCAAGACTTTTCAGGAAAGATGGGTCATGCAAGTATCCCTACAATAATTTACATGCACAAGGAGGCATGTACTACTATGAAATGAAAAACTATGAAATGAAAAATATGATTTTTTTTTTTTTTTATATTTTCAGGGCTCAACTTTGCTCCCTAAGTCATAGAGTGTATTTTCTCTAATTATTTACTTTGAACCAGTTATAGGCAAGATCACTGCTGGAACTAGCTTTGTCACTAGAGATCTCAACAGCGAGCAGTCTCCTTCTGCTTCCAGATTTTTCACGATACCTAGAATATCTGCAAGACTACCCTTGATCTTCCATTTGCTCCCATCATTTCATTCTCTGTAGTAAGGTTTCAGACTATTTTAGAAGGTAGCTGCTAATGGATCTTAAGATCTTTGGCATCGTGGGTGCTTTTGAACCTTTATAGGATGACAAAAAGAAAAATTTCTGGGTTTACTAGTGGAATTATTTTATTAACTAAATAGACATAAAAGATGATTTTTATGATTACAGCTTAAGCCTGCACAGGGGAGAAAATATCAGGGAGTAGGTAATTTCATTACCCTATCTCAAAAGTTGCAGCTTTAGTTGGAAATCCAACAGCATATTACAAAGTGGGCTCAGAGGAAGAAGCTAGTTCTACACTCTAGAGTAGATATCCAAACCATTGCTGCTGAGAACGACACTGAGCTCCAAGTAAGTTCTGACCAGGACATTGGAAAACCAAAACAAGCCAAACAAACCCCAAAAAAGCAATAAACCACAACCTTTTCTATAAAGCTAGTACTTTACAATTGTTCCCTTTTTTATATAGTTACATGAAAAACATCTTTTTTTTTTTTTTTTTTACTTTATCATAGGATATCAGTTGTCAAAATGTAAATAGATTTTTTAAATCATTTTTAGAATATATAGTAATCATAGAGCACACCAATATTTCAAGACAAAGGCTGTCTAATCATAAAATAATTTACAAAAAGTAAGTGTAAATAAATCTTAAATACAAATCTTAAGTTTAAATGAGCATTCTTTACATACAGGAGTTTATACTGGTTTTGGCTGGGATAGAGTTAATTTTCTTCATAGGAGGTCATATGTAGCAATGTTTTGGATTTTAATGGAAACAGTGTTAATATCACAGGGATGCTTTAGTTATTGCCTAGCAGGGCTTATGCAGCATCAAGGCCTTTTCCTCTCATGCTGCCCTGCTCCTCCATGCAGCAAGGAGGCTAGGGGTGAGTTGGGAGGGGACATAGCTGGGACAGCTGACCTCAGCTGACCAAAGGGATATCCCATACCATATGATGTCATGCTCAGCAATAAAACCTGGGGGAAAAAGGAGGAAGGGGGGGGGGAAACATTCAAAGTGATGGCATTTGTCTTCCCAAGTAACCATTATGCATGATGGAGCCCTGCTTTCCTGGAGATGGCTGAACACCAGCCTGCCCATGCGAAGCAGTAAGTTCATTCCTTGTTTTGCTTTGTTTTTGTATACAGTTTTTTCTTTACCGATTAAACTGCCTTTGTCTCAGCCCACAAGTTTTCTCACTTTTACCCTTCTGATTCTCTTCTCCCTCCTGCTGTGGGTGCAAACGGCTGTGTGGGGCTTAGGGGCTTAGCTGCTGGCTGGGGTTAATCACAACAGAGTTGAAATATAATCTAAGCTTTTAAAAAATATAGAAGAAATTAAAATAATACGTTGTTCATTTTCTGTGAAAAATATTTTCTTCTCAATCAGCCAGCTTCATTTACAGAAAAAGAAAAAGAAAAAGGAAAAGGAAGCCTGATATAATAATACAAATATTGGAAATATTTAGAATCATAGAATAGTTTAGGTTGGAAGGAACCTTTAAAGGTCATCTAGTCCAACCCCCCTGCCATGGGCAGGGACATCTTCAACTAGACCAGGTTGCTCAGAGCCCTTTCCAACCCGACCTTGAATAGGAAATCTACCACTTCTTTGGGCAGCAAGTTTTTATATGAAGATTTAGCATATAATTGCAGTATGTCTGTGTTATTTTTCCAAGGAGCAGCTGAAGTGAAAGAATTCAATAACATCCTTTTGAACAGTCTGTTATACTTAATGTTCCTGTAATAATTTTGATAATTACTTTCTTATGGTAGCTCCATTTTATGGGCTGCAACTCTGCCTGGTTAGAAAATAAAAATCAGGCAACTTCCTTAGTACTGAAAACAATGTCTAAAGCTCCTGGTAGAAATGAGTTTCAAAGGGTATAAATAGAGGTAAAATTTCATTCTAGTCTGAAAACTAAAATAGTTCTGAGAGACAATTTAAGAATTGATATTCATAAAGAAATCTGGATCTGATTCTGCTCTGATCCTTGTAGGTTTTACAAACACACTCTGCTGCCTTTGCATAGTTACCATGGTATATGCTCACAAAAATGATAAGACAGCTAAACCCTTCCTTTGAATTTAAAGCCTTTTCACTCCTAGCTATTTAATTTTAATTTTCATACATCTCCCACTTTCCTCAGGCCTTTTTATTGTACCTTGAATTCTCTTCCTAATCATGAGACTAAGTTGAAAGTAAACCAGTCCTAATTAATGTCAGTTAGTTTCTCTACATTCATTTTAATCATAATTAAGTTATAATCAAAATGTGTTGCCAAATATTACATTTTGTATTATCTTACTAAAATTACTGTCTTGTTTCAAATTAATTTTATTATTAACTTATTAATCAAAACATTTCTAACAAACAGCAAAACAAATGTGGTGAATGTATATTTCAGGGTAATTCAGCAAGTTCTACATTTTAACACAATGTACTACTATATAAACTTATACATACTTGTACTTAATGTATGTATACATCTTGAGCCTGAGTTTTCCTGTTTGCTTTTCTGAAGCACTAGATTAAAGTCCATACTATCCATATTAAAAGAAGCTGAAGTAAAATATGAAAAAGTTAAGGTAACATATATGACAGAAATCCCAAGCAGCTTATCTGAAAATGTATTTTGACCACTTTATTTACAGAAATAGCTTTATCAAGGCTCCTGGGAATAAAGCTAGTCAGATGGAGATCGGTATTGTTTTGAAGGTGTGAATAATTGACTAAAGCTGTTTATTAAAGCTCCTTCACAGGAGCTGCCTAAGCAACAGATAAGGAGGTCTAGGAAATGCAAATGCCTGAGCTCAGCAATGAGCTCATTGATGAAGAGGAAATATCAAATACAGACATTTTTCTAAAACGGTGTCTTGTTCTAAGAATTGAATACCTAATTTCTGACAGTAATTCCTTTTCCCTTTTATCTATGATGTAGCAACTTTTGTCCCCTTCTGCTGAAATTCTTACAATTTCTTGAAACTGTTCCTGTTTCATGAATACTTGGAAATGGTGCTGAACTGTGGAGTAGGCATGGGGGATGTTCAGGGGGATGTGCATGATTTTTTCTTAATGTAGTGCTCCAGGACACTGTCCTGCAATAGAATAGCATTTTATATACAGTTTCAGCTGTAAAAGAAGTGAATTTATCAAAGTTAAACAAATTATAGACCATTCTTACAAGAAAAACCAACTCTGTATCCCAGAGGACTGTCCTACTTATAGTACATCCCTCTTCTTAGCCATGATAGCTAATGATTCCTTGCAAAATACAGAACAATTTTAACAGTAGTTTAACTCTGAAACTAGAGATAAGAATTGCATCAAATGAGGGAGGACAAGTGGGCTAATGGAACAAATTGCTTTACCTTTCTCCAGTTATTGAGACAGATACATTCTGAACAGAAGTTATGATTTTCATTATTTTCCAACAGAAAAATTCTGTCTTGAATATCTCTATATATTTGTGCTCAAAAGAGAACTGGCCTGGATGTTTAACAATCCCAGGAATCAACCAGGAAGATTTCTGTACTACACAGTGATTTGTACTTCTTACCACTTATTCTCTGCAGAATAACATGGATTCCTGAACAACAAAATAATTTCAAAGTTCCATGCTGTATACCAATGATGAAACTTGGAAATACACTGTCACAGGTTCTTGTGGGGAAGGCTGTGAGGGTTTTTTTATACCCAGCAAATAAAGGGAATCAAAACAATTGGATGTAAGGCTGACTACTAAGGCTGAATTGTTATACTTTAAGTAAAAGGCTACTTTTTTCCCCAATACTCTATATTGTATTTGAAAACTTATGATCTTTTTCATCCCATAACCAAGAATATGTCCTTTAACGGCTAGGATATAGTTATGCTTACTTGACTTCATGTGCTCCAGTGGTGCCGGATGGATTGCTATCTATTTACTAATTTTCAAAGAAACTAGTTTTGATTTTACCTCAGCAGCAAAACTCAGCCTCTGTTCTCTTTGAGTCGATAACCCATTCAGGTACTTTATATGATGAAGCAGTATGCCTCTAGAAATTTTCAGGCCTAAGAGTATGAATATTACGTAACTACCGTGTTGATAGTATTCCTTGAATGAAACACAAACACTGATTCTGGATCCATTTTACAATCACTGGACCAATAACAAAAAATATTTACCTACTCCGAAACAAGATAACTTATTCTCTACTTAGTCCAATATCCTTTGTGATTTTTTTTTCCCTTTGGTAAAGCTGAATGGCAAAAGTAAACTTAAATGGCTGTAAAGATTCCTGACGAGTGGCTGAATGTTTTCCAACATGCTGAGCTACCATCAGATTCTGTCTACTCCTATTTAATGAGTACTCTGCATGTATGAAAATAAGATTACTTCCTTAGGCATCTGAAAAAGGATATGAGAGCCTAATTCTGACACTTTCTAAAAAAGAAGTGTTAACTGTTTTGTTTAGTCAAACATTTTAATGAATAGAAGTACCTTTCACAGAAAAATTTAGAAAGATAATTCTAAAAAGTTTATTGATTGTTATGGAGTAAAACACTTCGGTCGTTATTCAACTGATGTGTCTGGCATGCAGAGAAGTAGAATGAGAGGCACAGAGCCAAACAAGGTAAAATGTAGTAAGGAGAAATGCACCTCAGGTATGTATTTTAGAAACTGATTGTTTTTGTAGTGTAAAGGATAACAAGAGTTTCAATATCAGGGAAATTCTTATTCATCAAATATTGTCAAAAATGCAGATTCTGCATTTCTTTAAAAATGAAACAGAAAAAGCCATTAATAAATTAAAGAACAGAAACATGTACGGAATTACTGGACAAAGCTGAGATGATCATGAATAGCAGTGTAATTACTGCTTCCTGACAACCAGAATTCGCCTTACGAGCTGAGGAAAGCTAGTTGAAACCATTTTGCACCGTCCTATTGTTTCTTAAAAGAAGGTTGTGCTCTCTGAGCAACAGAGAGCAGAGAAAAAAAAGAAGGAAAATAAAAGGGTTTATGTTCCTATCTATTATGTGAGTAGAGGAACAGAGCTGTTCGCAAGAGAGCTCCAGAAGAACCTTACGCTTTCTGGAGACCAGTATTTCAACAAGATCCTTACTTTTTTTCCATGAAATGAAACTCTGTCCTAGAAGAGTACTATTCTGCAAAAGACCACTCTTTGAGGGATCCCACAGAATGGAGCAATCTGTCTGTCTGTCCCGAGACTGAAACAGCAGGCACATTTATAGCTAGGTCACTTCCACCCCCAGGGGACAACTGAATAACAACATAATGTGCCCTGTGAATGTCCATGTTTCTACACTACAAAAGTTTTTTTTTATATAAACTTGCTTTTCCAACAGGTGGCTTAAATAGTTTGAGTCACTGATATATATGATGCTTTTCTCACTTTCAAGTTCCCACTTCACTAAATCCAGTTATTGTGTCCTACACAGCAGGTTAACAACACATCTTTATTAGATTAGCTGAGATCAAATAGGAGAAAATGCTGTAAGTATGGCATATTCAGAACATGAGCCGATTTCCCCTAGAGCAAATATATGCCTGATTTCCCCAAAGAATCCCAGGGACTAGTTTGAGTGTCAGCTGAATGATCCATTTTGGGGAGTTGTTTTGGTTTTAAATTGCATGTGGTTTGACTTATGGTCATTGCAAGGAACACTAAGATTTTTGAAGCCATTTCCTCACCTTTGGGAAAACACCTCATAACCTTTTTAGGAAAGTACATCTCTCTGGAGCAATTCCTGTCATGTTGAAAGAAGGATCTTTTTTCCCCCAACTTAGTGTTGTTTTTTTCAAAAGTAGAAATTCTTGTCATTCATAATTCTACTTTAGATTCCAATCTTGAACTATCTGTGTTACATCCAAAATAAACTCCTTCTGTAGAGCTTTCAGTTGTGTTGTCTTTGAATGCTGCAATAGGATACATTGAATATCTCTATGTCCAGCACCAAGGAAAGGCAAGGCTTACAAAGGGAAAGGCATCCAAGCACCACATCCCACAAGAGCTTTTGTGGTCCTAAATTCATTATCTGTAAAATGCCCCTTAATAATTAAATTCTCTCTTATGAGCAAGTGATATATATCAATGTCTTATGTAATTATAAATGTGTATAATTGATACAGACTAAATGCAATAAAATTCATGGATTAATTTATAGATAAAAGGAAAATGACATAGATGTAAAATGCTACAGATAACATGAGATTATAAATTTATAAAAACCTTAAATCACAAACATAAAATATAAGACTTGATTAAATTTAAGTAACTTGTATAATGTTCTGGGTACCATTGTTCTTAAGAGTTAGGGAATCTGTAAAGTTTTTGATACCACCATATTCATAAAAAATTGCTAACTCTAACACCAAAGAGATCATACATCAAGTTTTTGAGGTTTTAATGGGTATTGGCATTTGACTTCCTTGCCCTTAACAAAATAAACAAAACTTTGTGATTAAGCCTAGAAAAGTAGTATGATAAATAAATAAATAAATAAATAAATTCTTAACTACTCTTTTTTCTTCCAACCTAAACAAGTTGTGTTTTTCCAATTAAAGTTTACATCTGTAATTCTAGTTTCAACAATATATATATTCTTTGCCAATATTTAATGTACAAACTGGTAAAAAAGTATTGTTAATATGCTACAGTTTCTGTATGGTAAGGAATTAACAAATACATGATATACAAGGTTTTTTCCCTTTTACTATTAAAAAAAATGTATTAAAAAGTCAATGTTTGATGAAGACCAAGAGTGTGTTTCATGAATTATGAAACAGTATGGAGACAAACGTCTTCCAGTATATCAGTTTACAAAAGGAAGTCGAATGTATAGTCTGATGTTCCTTCAAGTCTAAATTGCTGTTGATGAATCACCTTAAGAGTAAAATGGTAAGAAATCCTGTCATGCTTTTCCTAGTTTGTGGGGGGTTTTGTGTGAGAGTTCTCAATTTGTAATTTTTTGATTAACTTCCATTTTCCCTAAAGTGTGATAGGCCTTGCAGAACAGGAACGCCAAGAACTGCTAAATAACATTAAAACATAATATGCACTCCCCATCCACAAATACCATGCTCACATCCTTGGACATTAAGTAGGCTTCAGTGAGCTGTTCTTTAAGCAAGTCTGATTACAGTTGGACTATATTTGTAAAAATCACGTGATGGTCTTTGTTTTGTTACCATATCTCTGTTGTAGTTATAGCTACATGATAATTTAAAATAACTTTAAACACAGCTCTAATTTAAGCATTTATTCCTGTTTTTTAATACTGTGTGGAATATCTTGTTGGTTAATACCCTATGTTGATTTTCTGTGGAATGTATAAGTAATATTCCTATTTGTTCAGAGATTCCTCTAGGGCTTGTATAGAATGTACCTTGTTAACTTTTTAAATGATACATTCTTAGACAAAATATCAAGCCATTTCAGTTCCAGTAGTAATGGTCATTATAGCAGTTTATTCATTTCACTTGTCTCATTGTGAAATTCTTTATGCATTTTCACAAGCTGTTCTAGAATAAAGCTTGAAAAGTGAGTCAAAGTCCCCTTGTTAAGGAGCTTCTCCAAAGACTTGGATGCAAATGCAGTGTCGTCCTTTCGATGATTTATGTCAAGGATTTGCTGAAGTTCAGGAATGAGCTGTACGGCTAAAAGATGTAAAGTTTAATGAAGGAGTGTGTATTGCAAGTAAGAGCACCTAGTATGAAGGATTAGAGGACAGTGCTTCTTGATAAGTGTATTTTCATCTGTCAAGGTAAAAGGGAAAGGTTAATGCCTCTGACTTTGCTAATAGGTTTTCTTTATTAAGTCTATGGCCTAAGTTAGTTGTATGGCTAAATCTAGGACAATTTATTTGGGATTTATTAACATGCTGGCTTTATTTGGTTTGATTTTTTCATCCTTTTATGTTTTGACTGTGGCCTTCCTCTAATTTGAGAAATGGTATGAACGTTCATCACATTCATAAGGACAATCCAGACCTCAAGTTTTGTCCATGTATGGCCAAAGGAAAAAGATTCATTCATTCCTAGGTGGTAATGCGCATGTCTTTTCATTTACTATCAGTATAACATAGTTGTAGGATGCAGGAGAGGATAACTAAACGATCCTTGTATATTGTTTTGATCACAAATTTTTTGAGCATTCTTGAACTTCTTTACAGGCTTGACAAGTAGCTCACAGGGCCTATGGCATAGCTAAGGCATTGTATTTGTTTGCTAAGAAAGCTTTGTATTCCCCTCCAGCTTAGAGGAGTCCCCTTTTGCTCATTTTGTGGCACAAGGCAGACACTGAGCAGAACTTTATTCCTATTAATGTGTCATTTACATTAGTTGTCTAACACCTGACCTGGCCTATCACTTTTACATCTTGCGTGGTACTCTGTATTGAGAGAGAATCTCCAACAACTCTATTGAATTCAAACTTATTACCATATTATGTTGGAAATCAAACCCTACTTCCTCTTATTAATTCCTAAAATTTAACTCAGTCTATCTTAAATCTGAAGGAACTACGCGATTTTCCAGGCAAGGAAAATCAAATACAGTATAAGAATACTCTGTATGGCTACTAGCTGCTAGCCATCAAAAAGTAATTGTCTTTTGATCAATATCCATAGTCACTGACCCTGAAAAGTTTAAGTTTTTTCAGGAAACCATCTTACCACACAGTATATTTATGAATTAACAGGTTCAGCTATCAGTATTATATTTTTGAGGGAGAATTTCAGGGGGCTATTAGGCTCTTTAGCTTCTGTCTAAAAAATGATGTAAGTATGGACCTTTGAAAAGTATAGTTGTTCATACATATAATTCAGTCATTTTTACATGACATTTTACAGACAAAAAGTCACATTCTGTTTGCAGAAAGAATGAAAAGACAAATACAAAACAAGATAAGGTCACAGCTGAGGAAAAGAGAGAGAGGAAATAATAATGAAGAAGAAGGGAAATATCGCTTGTAGGGAAGACAGAGAAGGAAAGCTTCTGTCCGAAGATTATGGAATATTTCTAGTGTACCTACTGAGGTATCATTGTTCTGGGATCAGATTGCACGTGATTACTCCCACTGAACTTTTTTTTCCCCCAGTTGTCATGATGAAAACATGGGAATGTGTCTAGATTGCTTTTTAAAATTAATTTGGCCAAATTAATGAAGAGTATTAGGTCTGTAATTATTAATCATATTAATATCTGGTTTACCGTCATGCTATAAATGTTCATCCTTTTGAATGAGCTTTGCCTGAAATTTTACCTTAAATATTTCTAAATCTTAAAAAGTAGATTTATAAAGTTTTTCCAGAGCCTCTCTTCAGTTTTTTTTTCCTCCTTCTTTTCTGTGCATGTTTATTTTTCTTGTAATTGTTATCCTACAGGCTTTCCTGACATTGCCTGTTTCTAGGGGAACTGGAGACCAAGTAATGGAACTTTTTTCCCCATTTGTTATATTCACCTAGGAGTCAAAAAACTCAAACTTAAATTACAATGTTTTTTTAAAATTCAAAACGACTTATTTTCTGTATCTTTAACAATGTATCAACCCAAACTGTGTAGGAAATTTGTTCACATGATGGCAAAGATATTTTTGCATCCTGACAACGTATTGAAGATTTTTTAATTGTCTGAAACAACAGGTTTTGTGAGCTTTAAAAAAAGTCATTTGTTGTAGTGCAGAGCAAAATTAGACATTTGATATGTCAAAGTTAATGTTATCTCCAGTTGTGAATTCTCAAGAGGTAGAATGCTGAACAGTGAAACAAAAACAATGTTTTGCAAATCTGATTGGCACCTGTCAGCTGCTTCTCAAGGGATATTGTGAGCATAACTTTCTAACAGGATACATCATTTCAGGCTGATGTTTAGTCTCTTCTAAAAGCTGAAATTATTGAATCAACTAACATCTCGTTTCTCATGGAGAGCTAATTAGTTCCCTTATTTGAAAACTCAAGCATTAACTTAAAATAAGATAGTATATAAAACCAGAATAGTTTTGATGAAGACAGTCAATGGAAGTTGACATAAACATCAGGGATCATTTAATTAAACATAAAACTGAAATCAATAAACTAAAGGTTACCAGAAGCTAAACAAATGATATGAGAATTACCTTTACTAAAAATTAATCTTTAAAAAAAACTAAATACATTTTGAGGTAGAAATAAAGATCACTGGTTCTCTCTTAGTAGATTTATGATTCTTTTTTTACACTGTAAATACTTAATAGTCTGATGACATTCATAGGATTTTTATTGTACAGAAAAGAGTGCTTAAGATTTAAATCCATTCGTAATGACTAAATACTAAACTCTATACAGGATGAAGTTAAGAATAGAATTTGATTCTATCCTTTTCATAATAATCATGTGCAATTGGAAGTATGAATCTGTCAAGCCATGTTTTAAAAAGTAGCTCTGACTATAGCCATGTTCCTTATAGGTCATTGTCTCTACAGCCCATGAAAGGTATGGTCACTGACCTCTGTACCAGCCCATCAGCATTATAAATTCATTATTATGACAGATTTTTTGTGAAGTGTATGCTTATGTGTGCTTATGCATATGCTTTCAGTAAAGAAGACAATACTAAGTAAACTGCTGGCACAATTTCAAAACTCAGGTTTTTCCCAAGAAAAAAAAAAACAAGGTTTCTTGCTACTAAAACATCTAGCTTCACATAAAGGATTTTGATTACAGAGTTTGGCTAACAAATGAGAATAATAAGCGAAAAGATTCAGATTTTGTTTTGAAGAAAGTATTGTATGGTGCTGATACTTCCCAATAAATCCTACTTTCCTATAAGCCTTAAGGAACTGGATGATCTGTATACCTAAATATTTTGTTCTGTTATTTCTTAATGCTCTGTTGTTCATACTTAATGGAGAGTATATCAATAGAGAACATTTGAAGGGTTCATATTCCATATCCAAACATTATTACGAAATTCTACTGCTCCTGATGAGCATCCACATATTTCTGTCTTGCTGAAATTACTGTATACTGCCAGAAAGAACCAAGATTCTTTGAGATATCAAAGGAGACTTCATAATGTTGTAGTTTATTGAGATTGGATTAAGAGGACTCAGATACATATATGGTTAATTTGAAATTGTTAAGAGAGAGAAAAGAAAAAAAACAAACAGCGAGAATAAGAACCAGAACTGAATATTTTTCCCTCTCATTATCCAACATTTTTCTGTAGACACATCTTACCTTTCTCTTCTTCTAATTCTAAGAAACTTTAATTCATTTCTATACATCAAGATGGTTTTGCATTAAAATATGTTTTAGCTGGCAGATTAGGGCACATAAGTATGGAATAGATTTGTATTCCTCAAGCTGGGGATCCTCTGAACCAAAGGATTCCCTATCTAGACTTCCGTAATTAGTAAATAACAGTAGTAACTAGTAGTAGTAGGCTGGTAGGACTTTTTGTGTTTGATATCCAATCAGTGCAAATTCCTCTTTGAACAGGATGAAACATTACCAGTTTTAAAGACAATTATGCACCTTACTCATTGCAATGGTTGAAGTTAATGAAGAAACATGTTACGCTTTGATCATATTCGTGTATTTGTTGTAAAGCAATTATTATAGCTTGTTGACAACATTGTACCTTATCAATCGGTGGTTTTGATCTTCAGAAGAGGAATGAAAAGTTATTAAACCATTTCAAAAGAAATACAGTTGTTTTTCTGGTCGCACCGTTAAACAGGAGGCTGGAAGTGTTCAGAGAATTCCGCTAATATCGAATCGAAGGATTTGAAGACTATTTAGATTTAAAATAAAGGTAACTATTGACTTAAGTGCATTGCACTTAAGATACAGGATAAGGATCTGGAGATTTGGATTACAATTTAGTATAAGTAAATCTTGAAAGATATGCCATAAATACATGTATTTAAGTTTTGCATTCTGACATTTCTCATGTTAGTGATTCGAACTTTACTCTAAAATACAGTGTGTGTGACTTCTCATTCAATAGGGAACTGTTCAAAACCAATGTGGATGACAGAATTCAGCCAACAGAAATTCCCATATTCTGTTCCCAGAAAAATCTCAGGAGTACTCATTGCTTTCTTAAGTAGCAGATAGACTAAAAACAAACCAAGTATTCTGCTTCTGTTTGTGTTTCCAAAGCTTTCTGTAGTTTTCTGTGTTGATTAAGATGTTCTTTCACAGCTTTTTGATGAGTCCACTCAATCTAGGTTTTACTAAGTGAATCATCAAATAAGAATACTTGTCGCTACAAGAATAAAAAGCTTTGCATTAGATTTCCCTTGTGCTTGCTTCAGAGGCTTTTGGAGAAGACTTACTCTTCCTTTAAGTTCTAAATACATTAGTCATAGGAGATCACTTAGAATATTTTTTTTTACTGCAGTGTGTCAAGAAGAGTAAAGGACACAGACGAGTAAAAGAAAATAAATTTGAAACTGACATTATAAAGAAATAGAATAAATAATACCCAAATAGGAAAACTTCATATTATCTGTTAGTCTCCCCAATGTCTATGTTTCATGTTCAGATATTGATTGTCTATTGTATCAAAATATTTTCAGTAGCATCATGATGCTTGCAGGCACTTTTGCTCAATACATGTGACTCAGAAGACATTAGAAGTAAATCCCTTTTTTTAATTAATACAGTTTAAAGTTTTCTTTATGAAAAGCCTTCCAGGTTTATTTTCCTCTAGTTCTGATTCTTTTGCCTGAATTACCTGAAGAGATCAAGGTTAGAAGGGAAAATGTAAAAAAATTCCTCCAAAACCACAGTTGTATAGAAGCTACTTCAAGCTCATTTTTTCCAAAATGGATTGTCTATCACTAGTCGGTGACATTACTGAGCTGATGCATACTTCACAAATATATAAATTGATTGGATTTATACTAGTTATTTGAGGTTTATATAAAACACAATATTCTATCATGAGGATTGCAAATTCACTTACTAAACAGAAAGTTGTTTTAATGAGTTAATAGCCATTAAAAAGACTCCACATAATGTCGGGGGAGGGAATGACTTCACACGACCTGTCAGAGAGATACTGTAATTTCCACAGATGTAATCGCAATTCATAAATCAAAACAATAAGGTCAAGATTGACTCCTGAAAGCATTAAAAAGGAATAATTTTTTCAAGAGTGGAGAGGGAGATAAATTTGGGTTTTACTAGAACTCCAGTACATCCCTCAGAGTTCAGACTGAAGTTAAAAAAAAAAAAAAGGGAAAAAAAAAAGTATTTTCCTTCTTCAGGTACTGTTCTGCACAAATACAACATTAGGACATAAGAAGTGAGTTTTTGGCCAAAGTGGGGATTGCCTATCTACAAAAACTATGAAAAAAGCCAGGGCCATTTAGAAGGTTCTCATGGGACAGCATGAGAAAAGCACAAAAAGCACTAGTTTTCAACAGCTTACTCTGGTAGCAAAAGGAAAGATAGTAGTTGTAAGAACCTATACCTAAATATTGATGGAACTCTTTTGAATAAGAAGTATTAGCTCCACAGTAACTACTCAGCATTTTGAATATGCTGATTATTTTGGAATAATATTATTTCAAATTTGAAATAAAATGTCTTTATTGGAAACAGGACAGTTATTTAAGAAAAATTTCAAACAGTGTATCATGGATAATTTCCCTGGATAGGAGAAAATTTTTTTAGACCTGTCTATAAGCAGAAATTGTTAAGTAAATACCTTGTGTGATGTTAGCTGGTTTTTGAGGAGCTCTTTCACTTCTAAGTTGAGACCGTAAAATTATTGTAGCTAGAACCCAGGTAATTTGAAAACTCTGTTGCTATAATATTTTTACATTTACATATTCATGTTATGTAAATCATTTCTGTTTCAACAGATTTCTTCCATTGTGTACTCCTGACACAGTAAAGTACATGAGTAAAAACTAATGCTTTCTAATACATTTGGGAATATAATCATAGCATAATCCAACTCTTTTCATTATATGTCCTTGGAAAACACTGAATGTACTGTGTTTTTCAGCACATATAAGGAACTGTAAGACAGTGATAACTGAATTATTTCAGCGACAATACATCCACTGTAACCTTTCAGAAGACCTCAAAACTAAATCAGAAGCAGAAAGAAGTTTTTGTTGTATAGGTGTCTGACAGCCTTTTCTCCTACTTTTCTTCAGTCTTTTGGATTGATCATAGTATTTTCACTGTCTCTAGCATTTGGCCAAAAAAAAAAAAAAAAGAAGAAAAAAGAAGAACTGTAGTCTATCTATACTTTCTCTAGATAAAATTTTTGAGCTATTGATTCCCTTCTTTAATTATTTGACTTGGTTGATCTTCAAACAGTTTGAGAACTCACTGAATGAAAAATATCCTATAGAACCATTTTCCTTGTAAAATTAAAGACGTCTGCATTTTTTTTAACAATTATGTGTGCTTCCTGCTGTGAATGTGGAGGCGCTTTTTAATTTTAAATACTTTTAAATACTAAACCACTGTCAAGGTTTTTGTATACTACAATCTATCTGTCCAAGGCAAAGAAGAGGAGAAGAGGAGACTCTTTCCAACATCCAATAGTTTCTTCTGTCTCTCCCTGGGAAGTAAACAGGTCCAGTTGTTGAGACGTAGACCAGTAGAGCTGGTAAACTATTTAAAAGGAAAATGAGAGAAGTGCAGAAGTGTAAATTATAAGAGGCTATAAACCCTCAGGGGGAAAAAAAAAAAAAAAAAAAAAAAAGAACCAGATTAAAAACTCACATTGCCACAAGACTAGCAAGAGTATCTGAAGAAGTTCAATGGGCTATAGCATTGCATCTGCCTTTAGTAAGATGCACAAGCAGCCAGGTTCGCAGTAATTTTAAAAATAAAATTTCTAGTTGTTAAATGAAAATACATATTTATCATAGTTAATCATGGGTCTTCAGTTTCAACTGAAGGAAATGTTCATTATCCATTTGCTCCAGGTAGGACGATAAACATTTTTTTTATATTTGAAGATTCAGAAAGAATTTTTTAAAAGAAATTATAATGGTGAGTTTACCCTCAGGCAAAAAGAATTAGATGTACAACCTAGGCAAGAAAGAAAATAGGAAAACCTCTACAGAGCCGTAAAACCAGAAACAGTTTTCCCCCTCATTGCATGAAAGGACAACATTGAAATATATGGAGAAAGATACTGAATAACAGCTTTTTGTAGCTTTTCAGTAACCATGAGGAAATTTATTTCGTAGATTGACTGGAAGGGAAAATACATGTAAAGCGTGATCTTAAGGAATGCAAATAGGTGATTTTGTTATAAAGCTCTCTTATATTTTCTATTGCTGAATATTAAAGGTCCTTGAATGCGTCCAGAGGAGGGCAACAAAGCTGGTGACAGGGCTGGCAGGCATCGCCTACGAGGAGTGGCTGAGGGCTTTGGGCTTGTCTGGTTTGGAGGGGAGGCATCTGAGGGGCGACCTCATTGCTCTCTGCAGCTTCCTGAGGAGGGGACGTGGAGAGGGAGGTGCTGAGCTCTGCTCCCTGGTACCCAGGGACAGGACGTGTGGGAATGGTTCAAAGCTGCACCAGGGGAGGTTCAGACTGGGCACTAGGAAGCATTTCTTTATCGAGAGGGTGGTCAAACCCTGGAACAGGCTTTCTAGAGAGGTAGTCGATGCCCCAAGCCTGTCAGTGTTTAAGAGACATTTGGACAATGCCCTTAACAACATCGTTTAACTTGGTCAGACCTGAAGTGGTCAGACAGTTGGACGAGATGATCATTGTAGGTCTGTTCCAACTGAAATATTGTATTGTATTCTATTCTATTCTATTCTAATTTTTTTAAATATTAGGAAAAAGAACCAACAAAGCTAAACGCATTCAATTTAGCAATAATCTCATATGGAATCCCTGAAATTAACCAGTTTTAAATTATGATAATGTTATTCGTGTCAGTTTTTGATCTTTTAGCAAGCAATACACAGCAATCACAGATTGATAGTTTCTTCACAGCTAGATATGTGTCAGGGAGCAGCAGAAACAGGACTGTTTCACGAGGGAAGGCAGCCCAGGAGCCAGGGTGACAGCACAGCGAAGTCAGTGATGGCCCAGACCATAATGCAGTCCCATAGCATGAGCAGAGTGACTGGAACCGAGCTGGTGATAGCAAGAGTGGCCATCGACAGTCCAGAAACCATCAGCCTAGGCAGGGTAAGAAGTCAGGTCCAGGTCATCCAAACCATCTCAGTATGAGCAGATAATACAGCTGAGCACAGGTATAGCTACTGTACAGCTCAGATCAGGACTAGAAGCATTGAATTGAGTTGAAATGAGGCTCTTGCACCACGTGGAGAGAGAGGGAGGTGATCCCAGGGGAGGATGGTCAGGGCCATTACAGTCCATCAGTGTACTTGGGGCCCTACCACCACCTCAGTGTCTGTTCTCTTTCCTCATAAGGATGATACAATGAATGAACTAATTGGTTTAGCAATCTTTTGTGGTGTTTGGCTGTATAATGTTCCTTTCTCAGACATTTCTAGTGCAGAAGAAAAGTTTGATGTGCATAATCATAACCATAAATAAGAGCTGGTCTTCATCTTCCTTCCATCCTGCACATTCCTGTCACACTTGTTCCTTGTGTGTTTTAATAGTTTGACAGTAGACATATTTCTTCAGAAAGGAATGAGCTCAGGATCACCTAGAAATCAAATGTTGAGTACATGCTTATCCCCCCATATTATCTGAGACACTAAGAACAGAACTAACAAGTATATCTTCACCAATCCATAACTAATTGCACGACTTCAGGAATATCTCAAAGCTGTTCTCCGTGTGTCAGAATGTTTCATTCTGACAAAATGAGGACAAGGACAGGTGTGATGATCTGTGTAGACAGGTCAATAGAAACTGTAAGCAAATATAATGTTATGGCTTTGGTTTTGCTTTGGGTTTTTTTAAAGTTTCTTGACATTTGCCTGTATGTGTCTCTGACATTGAGATAATAATAAATAGGTGGCTCCCCAAAGGGTATAATTCATGATGTAAAAGTAACGGCAAAATCTTTTTTCCAAGATAAGAAAATCAAGCTACTTCCTGGCATTTAGTGCAAAGTATCAGAGATTTTTATTTCTTTTTCCATCAGCATCTGCAGAAATTTGGAACTGATAAAACTTTGCAAGACAGTCAGATTCCTGACACACTGAGTGAGATGTTCTCATCAGCCCACAATGCAACGTATTTTAGGATAAAAATAAACTGGTCATTTTCTTCCTTTGTTCTCTCGGGGGGTTTTAAAAACACCAACATGCAATTGAATTCTTGAGTCTTGGTCAGTTCTGAGGCACACTTTAGCACTTTTTTTTTCATAGAGATACACAAAAATATGAGGCCAAATTCTTGTAGAAAGAAACAGATGATTCTCAAAACCTGAAAAGTTACTGAAAGGAGTCTCCTGGATTACAGGAACCTTTTTTTCTGACAAGAAAATTCGTGCATCCATGGGAACTATCAAGTTGCTGATGACTTTTCATTCCCCTGCTGAGATAAAAGTGATTTTTTCTTTACATAACACCTTAGCTACCGAAAGAGTGAACCCATTCTCTCAGGAATAATTTCTTAGAAAATGTACTTTATTTCAATACAGAGATTTCTAAACTTAGTTAGCTCTAGTACCCTATGAACAGCAGTGGTGTCTGGTGCAATATCTGTTACAATAGAAGTTTCTAGTTCATTGGCCACACCCACAAGGTGTGCATATAGTTAAATTTTAATGGTTACATTCTGGTTTTCACCATCTAAAAGACTCCTAAAGATATTTTTTGAGGCTTGTGCTTGGTTACCTGGACATTTGGCTTCATGGTCTGAGCTACTACATAGTAGTAACAAATTGCTGTATACTCAGAAACGCTGGCTAGTCTTGAAGCAACAAATGTGCAAATCATCTTGAATACTCAGGGCAAGTAAGACTAATATTCCCTGGACACTTCAGGGCATTTCTTTTTTTCTGAAGGTACTATCAGTTTTATTTTCATACGCACAAAATTTTAATGTGCAATGAAGCTAATGTTTCCTGAATGTGTGTTTTGACTGTGTATCCCTCCACTTCCGTCTAGCAAATCCATAAACAAACATAGTAGTAGTTCTCACACCTGCATCAGCTGACTTCAGAGACTGAGATGTTGACCCCAGACACATGATCTATCCCTTATTCTGGTGCCACATACTCTTCCTTCCCAAACAGGTACATCATTCTTCTGCCTCCAAACCTCCACCAAACAGGTACAAACCAGAACCCTCACATTTTTATTTTTTTTTTCAGCAGTCTAAGGTTCCCTTCACCATAGAGAGTACTTGCTCGTATTTCATCCTATTGATACACGGTCAGACAGGTATGCAGGTTCCAGATTAATGTGATGGGTTTCACATTCTTGATGTGACTAGGACAGAGGCTCCTTCTTAGTATAGCAATTACTTCATGGCCAAATAATTTGACTGTGAAAACATATTTACCAGAAAGCTATTATGTCAAAACTTTCTCTAAAATCATTTTATGCTTCACTGGCTGTGGTTCAGTCTAGACATAATCAAACCAACTTTAAATGAATTCTCTCAGGCATAAGTAGCAGTCTAATTTCATGAGCAGAGCAAGTTGCACAACCCACTAGAGAAATACAAGTGCCTCTGCTGAAATACATGACTAAAACTAGTAACTGAACTAAACAGTTAAATACTATTCATTCAGCTGGAAATGGAGGAGAGCTGATATCCTTGTCAGTGTTCGAGATCAGAAAAATAAAATTAATTGCTCATATGCTGTGATACCAAATGTGAATGTTAATCAGGTTCTCTAAACTGCTTGAGAATTAGTGAGGTTTAAACTCCTATTGAGGAAGCTTAGAAATTACCTGATGAGACATAGTTTGTTGGAAAAAAAATCAGAATTAGTGGTCCAGCATCACTCTGACTGATGAGTGTAACGAAGTAAAGATTGTGTGACTGAGGCTCCAAATCTTTACTGGTTGAAAATACATTTTGTGTCTTGAAAATACAACACTTGCTGCTAAACAGTTGTCTATTCTTGTTTAATGGTGAATGGGGAAAACAATCCTGATGCATCTGCTTTCCCAGCAACATTAAAAGTTCAGAAGAAAGGAAGTCTTCTATCCATCTCTTGATTACTAAGGGAAAATACAGCTACAAAGACAGCTTCATCTGCATAACTTGAATTGCAGAATTGACAACCTGGGAATCATCATGATGATGTATTCTTTCAGCATTAACCATGTTGTAAAAAAGAAGTTAAAAAGTAGGAAAAAAAGCTTCCATAGTATAAGTGATTATACTCAAAATCTTTTCTCCAATGTCTCATGTATTCCTGGTTTCCCTTCAGTACTGGGAGGTCTCTTTGCTGAAGTTCCAGCAATATGTATTCTTCTTTGAAGGAAGACAGCAATAGGAATGAGTTGAGCTTTTAAATAAAACTGATATTGTTATAATGCCGTTCAGTGGTGGAGCTTTTCGTCATGACTAGCATCCCTTTATACATGAACTGGAAACTAGCTTGCTGAAATCTATCTCAAAGTTTTCCTGCTGAATCCCAATGGACATTTTTGGAAAAGAAAGACAGAAATTACTGATCTTCAAATGAGTGTTAGACCCATCTTCACTATGACTTCAGTTATTCTCAGTATATTCAGACTGTATTTCCTACAGTCTACATAAAAGACTACATAAAAAAACTACATAAAAGATACTGGTACTAAATGATGGTAGAGGTATCAATTAATGCATGAAGTTTGGTAGTATAGCACCTAAATTATCTAACATACATTCACAATTCTTATTTTTTGCATGTTATTTCCAATGTATGTTATTTTCAAAGTCACAAGACAATGTTGCTTTCAACTCCTGTGTTCTCAGAGGAAAAGAAAAAAAAAGGCAGGCAAAGGAGAGAGTGAGAGAGAGATATGAATTTGGAATTTTAAATGGCTATTTAAAGAGAATCTCAACAGGGGAACTAGTTTGGGTTTTCTGCATTCCATTTAGGAAAAAAAAAGAACTAAAAATAAATTTTAATATGCTGATTTTTATTACAAATTATTTATATCAAGTTTTCTGGCATTATTAAAAAGTGTATTGAGGAAAAATATTAATTTCAGATACAACTAAAACAGCATAATATAACAGGCCACGAGAAAACAGTGCACACTGAATTGCATGTACTAAGGCAATCACCTTTCCCCTACTGAATATAGGAGTGAACTTGGACCAAGAAATACTTCCTAAAGGGCCAAAATTAATCCTCTAAGTCTTATTTCATGGTCCATTACTGAGAAATAACGCCATTGCCAGCAAGGTATGGCCTGCCCCACTGTCTTCTACTTCTCCCAGCAGCAACAGCTTAACTCTCTGTAGGTGCATATGGGAGACTATGTTACTACTCCAGGGAGTAAAGGATTTAAAGTAGATCTAATCTAAACCTCTCCTATAATGAAGCCCATGCCGAGTGAATAGTTTGGCTTGTTGAACCAAATAATTTCTCTTTTCTGAGGGGGAGAAGAAACTGGAAATTAATTATCTCTGCCTAAGCTGTTCCAATTTTTCCTAGGGGGTATGCAGTTCATACTCCCAGTTTCTTCTATTAGGAAAACTTCATGCACAATTTTCCCTAACATGGTTTTATTTTTTCTGTTGAAAGACATATTACAGCCGCAAATTCCCAACCAGTTCCACCTGCAGTACACTACTTAGTGTACTACTGATTGATTTTTACTGTGTTCTGCTTGGGAAGTCTGAGTAGCTCAAGACTAAAGAATCTTGAGTGGAACATTTGAGTGATAACGCCAGTGCACCATTTACTGGTGGCTGCTGCTGCTGCCTCCACCAGTAACAGTGGAGGCTATTGCTGGGGAGAAACGGAGTTCTACAAAAGAATATGTAGCCAAGGCACACTTTTCTCCTTTAAAAAGGAAGGCACCGACCAAGATGAGATTATACCACAACAGATTTTAGTACTTGCTATTCAAAACGTGTTCCTGTGTCAATAGGCTTGTTTCTTGTCACTGTTGACATGCATATACACATATAAATGTGTGGATATAATATGGTAGCTGTGTGCATTACTAAAAGGTAAACAGAATATTCCTTTTTGTTCATTAAAGATAAGAGTTAATTTGTATCTAATTTTCCTTCGATTTGTTTCATCCATCTACTTCTATTTGACTCGAAGAAACATTATACATCCAAACTTTTGGAAAAATCTTTTCATATTCTGTGCCACTCATGTCAATCCCGAACAAGACACACTGGCTTTGACTGTCAGGAGGATTTTTTAAAATAATTATATTATGCTCTGCACATCCTTTTTTGATAGAAAATTGATCATGATCTTATATGCCTAAGTCCCAAAATTAGATTTGTACAATCGACATAGTGAAACTAGTTATCTCCTCCTAGCTATCACTTTACACATGTCCTCTGAAATCTCAGATGTTCAGGTCTTTCACCTCTCAGCCGACAATATATATGCAAAGCACTGATTCTCCTAGTGCTATATTTTTCTGCTATTTTGAACACTGAACTTATTTTTACTCAAATCGTTCTGTTCCCTCCCTCCAACCCCAACCGCCAAACTGCCAGCCAAATCAAATAGTCCAGTTTATTCCCACCTCTGACCTAAAATACTGTTGCTTTTGGTCACATTAGCTTCAGCAACTCATCAGTAGCTTTTAGCACCATCTACCAAACTCACAATGTAACATACTTCACAGAAGTTTTGTAATTCCTTTTGGAAAGGTTTGGAGTCCATTTCTACAAACTTCATACAGTGTTCATTTTTAGCTCTCCATTTGAAGTTAATATCTCATGCTTAAAAGCTGAAAACTTTCTCTGATGTGTCTGTAGACTCATTTAACATGTGATAAAATGTACTTTAGAACCAAGCAGAAGGGTAAGCATTACTAAGAGTATGACACAGATTTTGTTCTGTGGTGGATGCTGCAATGCAGCCCGTGCAGCACTGGCTGTGCAGCCTGCCACTACTCTTCAGTTGATACCAATGAGACTGTCACTTTAACGTGAAATGGATTTCCTCTTTGGTTCTGATAGTTGTACAGCGTGATAAATCTTTCAAAGAAAACCGTAGGAACTTAGAAAGATCTGGAAACAAAGCTGAAAATATTTTATGATGAATTTTGCATTTTGTTGTTTCTACCTATGATATGTAAGAGAAATTATATCAAAATTGTTTGCTATGTCCCATAACAAAACACCACAAGTAAAAGCAAAGAAGCTCTTCTCTTTTTAAGCAGTGAGTAGACCAGCAAGTGTGTTTTCTTCAAGGATAACTACATTTCTTTTTTTTTTTTTCCTTTCCTCGACTCACTGTGCAACGTTATCTTTACAGTACCTAGAATTTCCTACAAGATTCTAGTTTGACTCTGTATATCTGAGACCTACAACAGTTTTCTGCTCCCAAGGTAACAAACCATTGTATGTGCTGAAACTGCCTCTTTCAGTCTCCTAATCATGTTTTCAATTTGTGCACCTCTGCCATTAAGCAATATGCAACTGAAGCACTTGAATAGTAGCTTAAAAAGCTAGAGAAAAATGATGATTGTGGCAAAATGAATGCTATTAGCTAACAGTAACAATTAGATATATTTAAAATTGAGTTGAGGTAGGAGTTGTAATTTTCCAGTAATCCAGTTGGTACTGCATTAGTAAAGGAATGCTGTGAACTTATCTGGTTTTTCTGTTGCATTAAATGAATAAAATACATTAAATATTAGAAGAAAAAAATGGATTAAACTATACCAATGTAACCAGATATTTTTCTTCTGTTCACCATGATTACACAGCAAAATACAATTCTGAAAAAAGACAAAACTTAAAATACAAGGCAGTTCCAAAATTTAACAGATTTTCTCAACAAAATTATTTATACGCTCAAAAAGTTAGGATTTTTTCTGGTAATTAAAGTAAGTTTTACTGTATTTAATATGGCCTAAAACATTTCAACTAACTTCTCTTAGAAAAAGTAGACAATCAGAATTAAGTTACTTTGTAAACAGTCACTAGTTCAGATCTTATGGTTGCTAATTTTGATGAGGATCTGAATTTTAGATAGCATGGTTAAACAGTCAGGATTAATGCAACTAATGTGTGTACTTTTATTCCATTATTGTGATATACAAATTGACTAATTTTTTATAGTGTTTACTCACCATAAAAGTAGTTGGATGAGTTTTCATTTTGTTTTGTTTTGGTTTGTTTGGGTTTTTTTTAATATTTCTTTCTCTATTTCTGTTAGGTTCCGAAACATACTTTTACAATTACTGACTAAGATATCTTGAAAGCTGAACTAAGACTGACAATCATTTCCAGAAATCAGGAATTTAGGCCCATTGGGCAATTTTAGGGCTTTGACCTCCTCTGGAACTCACCAAGCGGGGTTCACCTGCAAGACATTGAATGCTACTACAGAGTATGTGATGTATTAGTAATATCCTAGTTGCTTTGGATCAGTTACCGTCATATGGAGAAAAAGCAATCTGCTGTTTTATTTTTTTGTTCTGTATCCACTTTTCCCATTACAGGGATCATTTGATCCCATTGGGAGCAATGCATTTCATAATTCAATTCATTAAGATGCATTAACTAATTGTCTCCATTCTCTTGCAGTTAATTAAACTAAATTAAGTCAATTATACTATTCTATCTCTGTCTTTTCTTTTGCCTAATCTAAATTGAAGAAAGTGAACCTTAGCTGGAAAATAAAAAAGAGAAAGCATTCCCTACAGCAAAAGTTGAAGCCCTAATATCATAGTGTGAAGATAGTTTTAAAGTCAAAGTGAAATAAAAGACTTTTACTCTCATTTGCCTATTATAAAGATTGATTAGCTGGTATTTGTTGTGGGTTTTGGTTTTTTGTTGGTTGGTTGGGTTTTTTTCTTCAGAACATGGTGACATCATTTGAAGAAATGGACGTTGATGTACATTTCATTTAGGAATTTTGACACAAGACAGCCAAGGTATAAAGCTGTCATGACATAGCACTCATTTGAGCAACTAAAATTTATTTCTGATGTCAAATAATTACTGGATTTCTGCTGAAATGAGAAAGAAACAAGTTTTACCTAAATTTCTCTTCTTAAAGAATAGGCTATATAAAATTTTCAGATTTGATTATCTACTGGGAAATAATAAAATTAACCTTTTAAATTAATTATTCCCCCACCTCCCTTTTTGTTTTCTCATTTTCTTTTTTTGGTAGAGTTTTTCTGCTACTACATTGATGTCAGAAAAAGAAATTTGGAAAGATGTTCATGGAAGTAAAATGGAATGTTTCCAGAAGCAGTGCCCCCCCAATTAAAAACATAAAAGTGTTTCTGTCATGTGGAGACCACTGAGCATCACAATAGAAGGTAAAAAATTTTCCTTCAGCTTACTTCTTTTTTTCCCCTCTTTGTTAACTATGGTTATTCATACAAACATTAAAAATGAGTAACACTGGTGTTACTTCAGAAGTGGTGTTGGATTAGTTTAATTGGTGACCACAGATGACCTGTGAATTTCCTCTGTGTTCATTCTCCCTTGGTACCAATATGCAGTAATAGAACACCAAAGATCTAGGGTTACGAAAATAAGAAACACTTTCTGTGAATCATTTGATTAAAATGCTCTCATTTCCAACCCAGAGCAATTTGCAGTATCCAGCATTTAATCTGGTCATGACACAGTTTCGGGATTTCACAGAGGTTAAACGTTTTCTGTTTTACTATCACTCTGCCACCTTTTTGTTCCCTACGAAATGGAAACTCAACCTTCTCTGTCTTGTAGTTGTACCTTTTGGGTGAGGCATAATAACCACCAAATGAGGCGTTTCTCATCTCTTTCACCCTCTGCGCTTGGAATCAGATGTGATAATGTACTTATAAAAAAGGTTACTATCAGTGAAGAGGTGATATGGGGAAAGGGATCCAGGATGCTGATTTAGACAGATCTCTCTTCCTTTTCACACTTTTATGTTGCAATGGCTTTCATTTTTCTCCTATCCGAGAACTTCTTTCTTTATATGGCTGATACTTGACTTCAATTGACTTGTCACAAGAGCTACCGTTCTATCATATATATACCTCTATCTCAACCTCCAAGGATCTGTAACTCCCTGTCATTCTTCATTGACTGCATCTTCTCAATAGGTTTCTAGACCTAGGTTTCTAAAATTGCTTTTAATTAAGATCAATAGTCTTAGGAACTTATCAATTAACTCCATTTTTTCACAGTCCCTCTAATTTACCTAAGCTGACTTCATGAAACCTGAGATGTGAGGAGCTTAATGACTAAATTAATTGAGAAATATGCATTCATTCCAATAAAAACTACAAGAATGTTCTCTTTACATCATTTCAGTTTTGATCCTTACCCTGTTTCTTTCCATGAAAACTTCAAACTGTGTGTCAAAATCCAGAACATGTCAGGTAGCTGAGAAAGCATGAACTTGTCTTCATAGGAGACCAAAGACTCTATTTCACTTTTTTATCAGACAGATCTTACTACATTAAACACTAATCAAAGATTTCTGCTTCTTAATTTAAAGGAACTGGCATTTGTCTGCTACTGCATCTAGTCAGAAAAGGTCTGCCTACCAATATTTTCAAGTTCCTTTTCTGCTTATAAGAACATTGCCCATGAGTTAGGATATATCTCCAAGGAGGAATACGGAAAGTCTTTTTGGTGTATTCCTCTATCTTCCCTCTTCAGACACTCCATTACTCTTCTGTATATGACTTACCTTGCCCTGAAACACTTGAGAGTTTATCCCGCTTTTGCTAAAGCCAGGGATAACTCTGACCAGTCTTATAACTGACTGTATCACAGATCTCCCTATGCTGGAGAGAGTGAGATAAAATCAAAGGATGGTGAGATAAACTTGTGTTTATCAAAGTTCACAGTACCCTCCAGTAGCAGGGTTACTAGCTGGTGTGTCAAGATAACATTATGCACTGGAAAAGTATAGCCACTCTGATCTCAAAAGATTGGTTTGAATAGGAAATGTAGCATTTCTCATTCAGTGGTATTGTGCATTGAAACTTTCTCAAAACCAGGAACAGTGTGTGGAAAAATCATAGCTCTGGCCTGTCTTTGCTTCTGCATCTGGGCCTCTTTCTGACTGTAATTTTAATTTTACTTCACATCAGAGGGCTGGAACAATCTCACATTCAGACAGAAGGTCCCTCTGTAGGTGCACTCTGGGCTACAGTATTCCAAAAGATAGGTTTCATTTATAAAATACACCTTCTCTTAAACAGCATATAAGCTTACCAGGGATGTTGTTTTAAAAGCAAGGAGCAAACAATTCATAGTCCCACAAGGTATCTGATTCCTTCCAGATCTTAATATTTTTCCTGCTGCTTAAACAAGTACAGATGCAACAGTTCATATAGTCTTCAAATAGGTCAAATGTACTTTCAAACCTCTTGTCTTATTTTCTCTAAGATGGTTCTAATTTCTCTCAGAGAAAAGAAACATGACTAAAGAGATGGAAAAAAATCTGAAAATGGATCTTGGTCCTAGCTATCACTAAATTATTATCTCATAGATATGGTGGTGTTTGAGGCAAACAAAAATTGGAAAGTACGTAGATGAATGAACAACAGTAACTATTTGTTGACCCTGCTACACTGATAATATAGAATACCAGAAACCTTGGAAATAACAGTTTTAGCAATGGAGTGGATATAAAATTCTCCTTAACAACTAAGAATTTCAAATACTGTTCAAAGGCAAAATAAAACCCTTAGCTTACATGCTGTATCTTCTAAGTTTTTTACCTCTCATTATCTATAGATTTCTGAATAGAAACCAAACAGATTTCCTTGAGTAATATTTGAGGTAGAAGGTAGCACCTTGCAAAAGTATATCTTTGGGATATGAATGCTCCATAGAAGTCATTCTTTAATTTTTCATCCTGCAGCCAAATTCTTGAGGTTCATTCCTCTCCCCAGAACCTGTAAACTTTTTCCCAAAACTCACATAATTAAAGCTATCTAAGCTAAGAGAAGAAAATGATGTGACTAGCTTACCTGTCTTCCTAACTTTCATGATCAAGGCCCTTTTATAGCTAGGTCAACTGAGAGACAGGTTGCAGAGTGAGGGCACATCTATGAATTTACCAGTTGAAAGCAATGTGATTTTTTTTCTTTCCCTTTTTCTTTTTTCTGTTCCTTTTTCCTTTCTTTTCCTTATTATTTTTCCTTTCTTTCTTCTTTTTCCTTTTTTTATTTTTCCCTTTTACTTTTTTCTTTTTACTTTTTTCTTTTTTCTTCTTTCCATTTTCTTCTTTCCTTTTTCTATGATTTAATGTTATGTATTTTGTTTTCTTCTAAAATGAACAAACACAAAGCACGAACTCAAAGTATTGTGAGGCACTAAAAGAAAAAAAGCTGAGATGTAATACTTTCTAATAAGAAGATGACAAAGTAGAAAAAATAGAAAAACACTCTGCCCCAAGAGTGCCACCCTGAGGAGTCTTCTCATCAGCATCTTTCAGGTCTTTCTGTTGGTTTAGCCAACAGAAGTTTAATATAACACATAGGAATAGATTAAATTGTAGAAAAGCACTGATCGATTTTAACCGGAAAAACAATGGAAAGAAATTCCAGACGTCCTTCTTGTAATAATGAAAAGAAGTAGGTGATGGATTCATGTTTTAGTGGACTGCCTCCTTTAGTGAGGATTTTATTTCTCACATTAGATGTCTTTACCTAAGATGAGAAGACGTCATCCCACTGACTTCACATTGCTAAGGTTTCCATCTGGTCAGGACAATGGCACAGGGGAATAGTAGTTTAACATTTAGCAAAAATAAATAAATAAAAAAGAATGAGAAGATAGAATGTTCTAACAAAGAAAAAAAAAAAAAGAGAAAATATCTGTGATAGACACCAAAGTATATGCAGATAAGTAACTAAAAAAGGCAGTGATACAATGAGGCAAGGATATAAATGAAATTTGAAGTAGCTCATTTTCAGAAGGAATTCTATTTCCTGTCTCTGGAGCTCTTCAGTTAATAACCTTAGTGTTCTTCAGCATTGTTTTCTTGGTTTTCTTGCTGTCTTTGTTTTCTGGTGGAGGGGACAGTATACCAACAAGAAACAGGTCACCAAGATTCACAGGAGGTACTCCAATGAAAAAGGAAAAAATTGTGACAGAAGTTACAGCTAAGAGAAAATTGAGGCTATAAATACTAAAAAAAGAAAAAAAAATAATAAGAAAAAAGATTATACTTCACTTATTTCTCATTTCTGTATATCTACAAAGGATGGAAGACTTTTAGGTCATTAGTCCCAAGTAAAAAATTCCTGAAACATGCATTATTTCTTTAAACACCATGTACCTGGAAAGATAATTAGCAACGAAACTAGACAAAGGATTGTTTTATGCATCATTCTTCATATCACAGCTGAAAAGTCCTCAGAGAGGAATGCACAGTCTTTTTGATCATTATGATGATTTCATATTGCTCTATGACCAATTCATATAATGAACTGCATACTGAAGCACAGGCTCAGCTGTTTATTATTTCTATCTCAAAACTGTGCAAGTAAACTTCTGCAATAGTATTTAGTGAGAGATCCTGGATGAAGGTACTATCAGAGCAACCACGTATAGGAAGGAAAGTTCATATACTGCTGTGCTTTGGTTCCTGCTTTTGTTACTAAAGGAAGACCAGAAGGATCTTTCTGAATTTTGTTAACCCCTTCAAATCTGTACTGTTTACAGAAGCCAATGACTGTATCCACATATAGAACCTGTTAGCTTATGGAAACCCAGTGCCAGACTACTTCATTCAAATGTTAGACTCCTGAGCCCTAAAATCTCCTGGATATATTTAGCCTATATCTAATTAATGTGCTGCACAATAGGTTTACTATCATAATGGTGGATTAAAGAAGACTGCATAAAAATACCAGCACAATTAATGTTTTCCATCTACATTAATATAGCAAATTAATGACTTTAAAATAACCCCAAATCAGAAACAAAGAGCACTCGGAGACCTTGCTAAATTGGGGGGGTTTAGTAACTGTTAAAAAAAACATATAAGAGAAGTTCATTAACATACAGAAAACAAAATGGTGGAAAATAATGAAGAAGTGTAGGTTAATCAGTAACACTACAGGCTTTTAAATCATCTTTCTTATTAAGGACATTCAAAAAAAAGGAGACTGTGCTACTGTAAAAGTAGAAATATGAGCAATTACAGAAATTAATGTGATTGTAATTGCCTGTCACTGCCAGTTATTGGAAACTCTTCTCACACTCTGGGTGACAGTGGTCGCCATCACAGAGTTTTGACCACTGCCTGAGTAAAGGTAGATTTCACACAATTTAGCAACTGTAATTTGCTAACTTCAAACTTGAATATCTGAGCTAAACATTGGTGCCCTCCTGTCAGATGAAATATTGTGGACCTGAAATTTTTAGGTGTTTAGACCTCATGCTTCTGTTGATGGGCAAATAGTCTGTTTTATTTTTGAGAAAGTTTATGCAAATTTAATTTATGTAATTACACTGCTGGAGCAAATTCCCTTCAAATTCAGTGAAATTAATTTTCTGTGCTTGTATCCTTAAATGTCAGAAAGGGATGCATACATTCTCAAAGGGCAAAACGGAAGGAGACAGAGAGAAACTTCACTCGGGTTTGCATGCTCAGACTAGTTAAAGTTTCTAAATTGAAAGTAACCAAGACTAAGAAATTATTCCCCAGGAAAGTAATCAATATTAGGAAATCTCAAACAAATAAAGAATAAAGCTTAAACCCCAAAAATGTGCTTTGGCAGGGGACGGACTAAAACTTTGATACTCAAATCTGTGAATAGAATATAGAATCATAGAAAGATTTGGGTTGGAAGGGACCTTAAAGACCACCTAGTTCCAACCCTCCTGCCATGGGCAGGGACACCTCCCACCAGACCAGGTTGCTCACAGCCCCATCCAACCTGGCCTTGAACACTTCCAGGGATGGAGCATCCACAGCTTCTCTAGGCAATCTCTGCCACTGCCTCACCACCCTCACCATGAAGAATTTCTTCCTCATATCTAATCTAAATTTGCCCTCTTTCAGTTTAAAACTATTACCCGTCATCCTATCACCACTACACTCACTGATAAATAGTCCCTCCCTACCTTTCCTGTAGCCCCTTTAGGTACTGGAGGGCTGCTCTAAGGTCTTCCTGGAACCTTTGCCAGGCTGAAGAACCCAAACTCTCTCAGCCTGTCCTCACAGGAGAGGTGCTCCAGCCCTCGGATCATCTTCGTGGCCTCCTCTGGACTTGCTCCAACAGGTCCATGTCCTTTTTGTGCTGAGGACCCCAGAGCTGAAGGTAGTACTGTGGGGGGGTCTCACCAGAGTGGAGCAGAGGAGTAGAATCACCTCCCTTGACCTACTGGTACACTTTTAACACAAATCTAATGTCAGAAGATATAATCAATTTTGTATCATACTATACTAAGTAATTTAGTCAAAATAACCTTTCATTTATCACAATGCCTTCCAGGTGACCAAATATATGCATGGTAAAGGCAGCTAGGGTCAACTGAAACATTTTATTACTTCACTTAGTAGTTTATTCTAATAGCAAATCCCTCAGTGTTTAAAAAAGAAAAAGAAAGCTGCCTTAAACTATTTCTCATTTCTCTTGTGACTTTGCAAATCAGTTTCCTGTCTATGGTTCTTGTTTTGCCTTTCTCTATTTAAGTCTAAAAGACTTAATCCCCAGTGTACCAATTTACAATTACCTGCTGGGGAAAGCTGCCGAGTGCCTGAGGGTTGCAGTTTCCTAATCACCCAGATCAGAGGATCTCTTGGACCACTTCACTGTTTCCCTTCAGCCTGTGGTGTCTGTGATTTCTTTGCATAGAAGCCAAGGTTTGGGGGGGCAGGGGTGGTTGAGGGAGGAGAAGGAGGAAGAAAGCAAGGAAGGGAATCTGGATGACGCTAGGATACATTCCTCTTTGGGAAGTGCTCTTGGGAGCATAGAACAAGAATTGTTCACAGTCAAAATCTAAGAACTTCTCAAGGTTTTGTCCTGGGTATTTTTGGGGGGGAACTGGAGGTGGTTGGTTGGTTGGTTGGTTTGGTGGCTGGTTGGTTGGTTGGTTTGGTGGCTGGTTGGTTGGTTTGTATTCTTACGTTATCTTTTTTTTTCTAAAACCATGAAAATAAAGTTATCAGTTCAGAAAAGATAACACAGAAATCAGTAACCAAAGCACAGATAATACTAATATAATTCTAAATCTTAATAATGATGTTAATGAATTTCCACTTATTTATAATATCTCTTGTAGATCTGTCATTGTTGTATTACACACATCTAAAGTTTATCAAAGTGGTGAACTACCAAGGATAGGATCTGGGGAATTTTCATTATAAAACAAAAATAAACCTCAGCTGTTGGCAGACATCCATGGAACAAGACAAAACAATATGTAAAGATAGCCACCGTTTACTTTTTGTACCTTAAATTCATAGCCCAATTTTGTTCCAACCTACTCCTTCTGCATGTACGCTGTGAATGTCCAAAACAAGTGTCAAGCTCTTGAATAGTGCTTTGAAGTATGATGCCTCCATTCTTACATAGCTACAAATTTATGAACAAATAAATGGAATTTTTCTAAATTTGAGCATGTAAATTTGCCTTTAGGCAATAAGTATAAGAAGTTTGATCTCATAGAGTTAGTTTTTCCACAATTTCACATGTTTAAACACAGAAGTTTATCATAGAAGTGCTTTCTTAATCATATGTACAGATTTACTAGCATGATTCTATAATACATTGAAATTATTGAACTATATTTGAATTGTGATAGAGATATGGTGTTGTATAACATTGGAATTAGACCTGGGTATATTTAGGAAAGCCTTCTTGGAAAGACAGATATCCTCTTAATAAAATAATTTTTTCTTCAATTCTGTAATGGAATTAAATCCTTAAAGTACCTCTAAAGCTGGGCACTGGCAGAGAATAGGGGAAGAAAAGTTTGGAGTGGTGAAGCTAAAACACAGGTCCACAATTTCCACTTCCTATTCTTTGAGGTTCTGTGGCTGTTACTCAACCTGTTCTGTGGCTAGGTGAAAAGTAAATGGTGTTACAGTATAAACACAGCACATGCACTTCTGTATTGTGTACAATATTGTGCACAATATCATGTAACTTGTACTAATATATGTATGTGTGTTATAGGACCTAAAGTATAGATTTGTCCTTCCTTCAACAGGTATATTCCTGAGTTCACCTTTTCCACTGCTCTGTAAAGACACCCCCGTTCAGCCTTTGCTATGATACAGTCATGACAGCTGGGAACTCAAAATATGCTATTTCATCCTTCTTCCCAGGTCATTTGCTGAGATGACCAGCAGTGTTTAAACTTGCTCAGACTTCCATATCAGTGAACAGACGGTGTAAATCCACCCTGAGATGCAGAATCTGCACCATCCCTCTTTCTCAGTCAGTTTAGTGCATATTAGTTTGCATTGAAGGAGAACATATAGGTAAGGACACACTGTGCTAGGCACTGTACAAGCATAACAAATGGAGAGGTTTTGTCCAGGGAGCTTAAATTTGAGTCTGAAATGAAAGACAGCAGGTGGATAAGACAGATGGAGAGGAAACACAAAAATAGCAGTAAGGCAGCTGTAACCAGTGCAGTAAGCAGTGGTCACACCAGCTGGCTAATCACTGACAAGTGCTTTCTATCATTGCCACAAAGACAAGCTTGAAGGAAGATTTTAAAGTGGAAGTGAGGATTTTTTAAAGTTGTTTCCACACAGAAATGGGAATGTGAGAAAATGACATTGTTTGTGTGAAAATGCAACATACAGATGATCAGAAGTCAGGATTCCAGCCAGCATGGCAGTGGGAATCTGCATCCTCAATGTACATATATACAGCTACAGATGAGGTAGGCATTAACCCTGAAGGATTTTAAAAGTGATAAGAAGTTGTATAAAATGAGAGCTCCAGTAAGGAGAGTTTGGATTAGCTATGTTTGAGGCAATGAACAACACAATGATTTGAATCAATCCACCTAGAAATACTTTAGGTTGGTTTAAATGAGACAAGTTTAGATATGATTAAGAAAGATGAGGTAAAACTTCCTTCCTCAAAGGGATACATAAACATGTCAAGAGCACCAGTTTCAGTAGTGGGGATTGGGACGCCAAGTGGGACTTAGCAATGGGTGGTTTCAAGGAATGACATGTCTGTCTTTTCACCTCAAAAATCAAAGTCAAAAGGTTTTCTCCTGTTACAGCACAAGGACCTCTGTGGACTTATGATGTGCACCATACATAGGGTGTGTGGAGACTTGTGATGTCTGATGTGCCCTGCCCAGGCAGCAGAGACAGACAGCTCTGTCACCAGGGGAACTTCACTGTGTCTTTCTATCAGCTTCCTAAAAGTATCTATAGCAAACTGGAGAAGGTTTGCTATTTAAGAACATAGCTTTTCAGTTTTGGTACTTTATGCTGGTCTCTGAAGCTTGTCTCTCTATCTCTCTGTAGCTCTCCTCTTCACAGATGGTTTCAGCAGCTTGAGCTTGCCTTTTTGCAGATGATGCCAGATGCTCCCTCCCTCTCTAACAGGCAGTTTTAGCTCACTTTCACCCACGTACACACAAACAGGTGATACCAGATGCCCCCTCAACTCCAGTTCTCATCCAAGTGAGTGCAAGTACACACACCCAAGCAATACGGTAGATCTGCATATACTAAACAAATGAAGCCAGGTATGTTTTAATGAGTTAGGACTTGCTGGAAGAACTTTGTTTTTCAGTGGCACCTCCAGCATCTAATCAATATTTACTCTTCTCTTGCTTTGTACCTATTTCTTCCTCTTTCTAAATCAACTATAAATAGATTAATATTTAATATTTGAAACTTAAAGGGCTAATATCAGGTAGTTTAGTTTATACATAGGTCATAGATTTACAATAAGATAATTTATAAAGTAGACATTTATCCCATTTATTTCTGGATCTATTAAATGTGTTTATTCAAGTTATTAGAAAATTAATAAACCCACCTTTTGTTTTGATGAAACATATAATGTATATACAGCATTTCCTGTGGAAATATATATATATCACCCCCAAAAACTGTAAAAAAGAAAAAGTTCTACTGCAGGAATACTGTGAAGTTTAAAATGAATTTCTAACTCGCATTTGGTGTCAACTAAACAGTACCTACATCGTACTACTATTATAGGAAAAAATGTACAACTGTAAGTGAAAGGTGTTAGGCAAAGATTTTCCTCTGCTGATAATTTATTTATTTTATATCCTTTCAATATTTTGCAGATGCCAGTCAAACCCTTGATGCCAGTTATTCTTAAACTGGTAGACAGAGAAAAATATTTTGAAACACATTAAATAATAACATTGGTTATCTTATCATCTTGTTCCATCTTGTTCTGCAGGTTGTCCTACTTCTCCTCAGGTTCATCTATACAACAAAATCCAAAGAGCTAGATCTAGTGACTAGAAAAAGTCTATTAGACTCTGCACAGTTGTAAGGGTCCAAGCATGAATATTGGATTGCAGGACTGAGGGATTTAGGTTCTGATATTACAAGCTTCAAAGGACCCAGATTTGTCAATATGGTGCTCACTACAGGGCTGCTTTTGCTGCTTAAACAACTCAGCTGGCAGAATACACAGAATTCTACAGGAGTGTAGAATAATACCTAGAAAAATCTGAGATTCTGCACTGTTTAAAAGGCAAACCCAGAAAATAAGTCTTGGGATGGTGTATAATGAGCAATTAACCCTGTATTATTATCCTAGAAAATGTAATCAGTCATGTAAAAACAGGTGAGAGGCTTCTATCATCCCTAATTTTCATATTGTAGGATGCAGATTTCCCTTTAAAATATTTTGCATTTTATCCTCTACTTAAGATATATTGTGTGGTCTATAAAGTGTTATTCCAAGGGAAAATTATTTACTTGAGGAGCACTGAATATTTTCTCAACTATTACAAATAAATTAACTAATGTTCTGTGAAACTTCTTGCAGATATTCCTATAATTCAATGCAGAAAGATGTGAACAAGATGTTTTATATTGTCTAGTTTCGTTGAGAAAACATATTTTTTAATCTTTCCAGCATTCTGGACACACTTTAGCATTATTGGAGTGTTAGTCTTCGAGGCACATTAGGCATTTCTGGTAGTCACTCTGAGTAAGCTGATATGCACCATTGTGTTGGGTTGGCCCCCCAAAGCCGCTCTATCACTGCCCGCCTCAGCTGGGCAGGGGAGAGAAAAT
>NW_009613701.1:0-8125 GCF_000690535.1 Cariama cristata
CTTTTCTGTGGCCTTCTCTCCCTGCGGTACAGTAGTCCGTGGGATTAGCGCTAGTGTGAAGTGACTGGAGAGAAGGTAACGTCCTCGGCTTGGTTACAAGTTGAAAACGGTGACTGCCGAGGGTTTTTGCATCATGTATACCTTAGAACAGTAACAGTAGAAATGAAGGCAATCGGAGTCAACCTAAAAGCCGCAGTTCTTGTGACCTGTCTTATAGCATACAGCCAAGACTTACGGTGCTAAGCTTGCAGGCTGAAACTATGACCTAAATTTTTTTTAAGAAAAAAAAAAGGTAAATTATTTTTTTAAAGAACTTGCTAGTCTAAAGCATATAAAGTCATTAAATGGAGGGGGGCGAGGAACCCTCTAGCAGTAGGTAAGAGGCACTGATTTTTTTATTGTATCTAGGACCCTAACATTCCTGAAGCATAGACCGACTCCCCAGTTGTGTTACCTAGTTTTAACCTTCAAACAAGGTATTTGCATCGTATGTTTTTCTTATTTATAAAATGTACAAATATTTTGAGCTATCTTCAGGTAATAATTTGGAAAACTCATTTTACCTGCCCTCCTGGGACTTGGATACACTATTTTAAAATGTGTCTCAGTGAATAATGATGGCATAAACCAGTGTTAATGCCTTGAATTTGAAATTAAATGTTTCCTAAGTATCTTGTATTGCCTGCTGTCAAAAATAGGACTGTCACAGTGCCATTAAAATTATTCTTTAACTGGCACTCAGCTGGTCTATATCTCATTTATGTTTAGATCCCATCAGTGACCCCATGTGTTTCTAATATTTCCTTTAATCCAAGAACACAGAAAACATTCTCCTTTAGCCTTCTGTTGCATTGTCTATCTGGCAGCCCTTTTGAGAAGTTCTCCTGTTTTGCTTTGAAATCTCTCTATTACCTGTGGTAAACATCCCACCTGAACTTGCTGTCCTGCAGGCTCCTAATAGTTAAAGGTTATCCTTTCCCAGAGTCTAGGTGTGTTCTAGTTTGCCCCTTCATAGTTGCAGTAACAGTCAGAGACACAGTTTTTAAAGAGAATTTCTAAAATAATTGCTCTTTGCTTCTGTTAGCACAAACAATGCGCAAGGCTCTGTTACTAACAAACACTGTGACTCTATTGTCTGATCACACCAGAAGATTTATAGATTTTTAGATCTGTGTTCCTGGACTTTTCTGTCTAGGCCGTGGAAGTTTCTCCCTGAATTTTGTGTCATTTGGCTTGTTAAGCCCCAAAACCTCAAAGTTGCTTTCTTCTGCAGGCCAGCTTGAGTTCCTGCTTAGGGAGCTTTTTTTTTTTTCCCCCTCTGTAAGTGTTAAAGACTGACTTGGTGCTAGGATTTCCTGCTTGCTTTCCACTCGATCTCTTTGAAATGTGGTAAGAACACCTTTCATTCTGGCTGTAACGACTGTTGTATTCTGGCATTGTCTGACCTCCGCGGTTGCTGGGAGCTATTAACGGCTGTTGGATTTGTACCCCTCCCAGGATCCTTACCCTCTGCACAGAAGTTAGTTCTTGAAGGCCAGGCAGATAGATAGCAGTGCAACAATGAGTAGATAACCCTAATCAAGCATGATTTGCATAAACGTGCAGAAGCATTCCACATTCTCCCTGTAAGTTCTGGATCAGATAGCCAGTTCTCATCCCTCCCAAAGAATATACACTTTTTAATTGTCCTTGTTGAGGCTCAGTGTCTGTGGGTGAGGTCAGTCCTATTTACCAGGTATTTTGCGTTCTCTCTGTTCAAATATGCTGAGATGAGAATGAAACTATGTAGAGAGAGAGAAGAAAGTGGCCCGTGAAGCAAAGTTTTGTGTGTGCAGACGTGGGCTGGCATGGCTGCGGGAAGATGAAAGCAAAGAACTTGAGGCATTCAGAGAATTCTGCAGTTTTAACTAGACTTCATCTGCCCTGTCTTCGCCAGGTCACATTTTTTCCCCATTTATTCTTTCATATTCTCTTCAGCTCAGTTTCCTTCAACTCCTGTCCCTTTACCTTTTCCTGTATAGTCACTATTGCCTTTTTTTTTGGTCCTGATTGTCTCGTTCTCTCCCTCCACATAAAACCATTGTGCTTTTTTGCTGTTCCTTTGTTTTATACCCCATTTCTCTATCCTGTGCTCTTTTGAAGCACACCGCTTGCAAAGCTCCATAGGGTTAGTATTTCTTTGAGCAGTGCCTGCCGCACAGAGGAACCCTATTCTTGGTTGGGTTTCAAAGACAAAAATAAAAGTGACTAGAAAGAGGATGCCGCAAAACAGAGTTTAAAGGAGTTTAGTTAAAAAGGAAGTTTAGAAGGCATTTTCTTGAGATGTTTATGATGGTCATGGTACAATAGGCTGATCTTACTTTTATGTCTCCTCATAATGTAAAAACAGAGGTTCAACTTAGTGAAATACTACAGTCAGGCAGTGTTGAATGCTCGGAAGTCAGTTGTTCAGAAGTGCAGTTGACCAGTGGAAATTCCTCTTAGTGGAAGGGAGTGACTTAGCTGATGCAACTGAAAAAAGTTTTAAGAATAAGCACATAACTTCATAAATCCCAGTGAGAAAATGAGAAGTGTATCACCTCAGAAATAAAAGGAACATACCCTCCACAAATGCAAAGTGTGGAATAACTGGTACAACAGAAGCAGGCCGGGGAGGCCTGGGGGTTTATAGCAGACCACAAGCACTGTTTTACTGTGTTACAGGAGAAATTAAGGCTTGGAAGTTTATTAATGAGAAGAGTCAAATAATTACAAGCCTTTAGGTGAAATACTTTGTCCAGATTTGGGCACTGAGCTTTCAGATGGATGCAAAATATCCACACGCTATCATAAAAGATTATAACAGTGAAGAACAGATGACCGATGAAGCAAAGCTAAAATAATTGTCTGTTTGATGAAGAAAAGTGAAGATTTGGGGAGTAAAGGATGATTTGCCCTGCAATATGTAGCAGGTTGTTAATAGAAATAGTCACACCTCCTTTATGTTAATTGAAGGGGTGAGTAAGTAGTAGTAGTTTTTATTTATAGCCAGGGAAAGTAGAAATTGACATAAGAAATTCTGTAAGAACAATTAAATATAGGTACAGGCTACCAAGGAAAAATTGCTAGATATTCATCATTAGAACTTTTAATTACAGGTTAATGACAAATATCTTTGAGTTACCTTTTGTATAATTTCTGGAGGTCTTGTCCAGCATTATTCTTTTATTGTATTTAGTTAAGTTGTACTTTGAGCAATTGCAAGGTACCCTGAGCGTACACAGGTACGCCTCCAGGCCAGTCTGATTGCAAAGCAAAACAATGTGTGTGACAATGTAATAACTGTCAGAAGCAAAATGCCTGTGCAAATCTTAAAATGACCAAACTTACGACAAAATATATCTACTACTGTTTCAGAAAGAACATACTGATTAAGAAATGCATGGGAACATACTGCATTTTCATACAAAATAACAAATTTCTAAGGACAACCCCCATGTGATTTATGCAAACAGTAGCTTTATTGCTGTATTGTCTTCCTACTTGCTTCTGGTTTTCTGTTAATTTTCTTCCAGTACTCTGCATTCTCTGGGTCAGGGCCCTGTATGACTTATTTACATGTGCAGTCTCACAGTGCTTCTTAAATAGATATATACGTTATTGTTGTCCCAAAAGTTGGGGTTCATTTACCTGATGTGCAAGTTCTCTGGGTCAGGGCCCTGTATGACTTATTTACATGTGCGGTCTCACAGTGCTTCTTAAATACATATATACATTATTGTTGTCCCAAAAGTGGTGGGATTTGTTTACCTGGTGTGCAAGCCAATAACACACAGAGTTGTGATATTAGCTATTAATTAGCAATTCTGTGCAGAAAGGGGTGCTAGGGCTATTCCCACAAAGCTGGCACACTGAAAGTCAGAAATACAAATATATTTATACAATTCTATCCAGGTAATATTTGCCTAATGAATCGACATCACTACTTGGCTAAGCTGTGATTGGCGTAACTTTCTGTCGTCTCGAATTAAAGGTACAGTGCATTTTGCGTGTACTGCGCCTGTTCAGTGGGTTGGGGTCTTTACTTGGAGGCGGGTAGCTTTAGTACTGGAGGTGTGGTTTTCATATTCTAGTGAGCTAAGTTTGCCTCAAGGACACATTTCTAGCTCATTCACGCAGTATAGCCAAGCTTCTTAGGCAGTCAGCCCACTACAGTTTTCTGGTCCCTGGTTTTAGATCTACTTGTTCCTTTTATCCTATTGTCTTGTCAAGAACTGTTGTACCCAAATGAGTGACATCCATTCCTCTTCTTTGTTAGAAATTACAACCATGAAGATTTTGACAACAATTCCTCAACATCGTTATCGGTTTAGTATATAAAGTTTTTAGGTTAGACAATGTTTTTCTTGGTTTTGTGCAGCATTCAGCACATTGGACTCCAGACAGAAGAAGTATTAATGTCTGCATAATGAACACACTTAAGAGTATTCACAATAGGAATATTCTCTGCCATGCATACTCTTTAAGGCAGCTTTTTAACACACTTAGTATGGCACTATATAGGATGCCATTTTCTCAGAAGTTACGCTGCAGGTTGAAGTTAGCCTTTTCTGAATTCATATGTCTTAAAGACTGGAGCATAAATTAGAGCTGAAGTAAATTGGGAAAAGAACAGCTGATATTTTGGCATGCTTGTATAAATGTGTATTTTTCTGTTGCTGTAAATCAGCCATTTTGACTACCTTTTCAGGAGTGGTTTTGTGCAAGTCTCTCGCTGGTCCCCGCTTCTGATACCTGGAGCACTTAAAAACTGACAGAGATAGTGGCTTGGCCCAAAACAAGGCATTTGATGTCTCTAGTCAGCTTTTAAACATTCATTTATGAATACATTTTGCCTGGTTTACATACTCACCTTGTAGGACAGTATGAGAGACAATTACATAAAAATACAAAGCTATCTATTTCTAAATAACTTTTAGTGTAAATTGAGCCATATCTGCTTTGTGTAACTTTGCTGTTGTGTCCTGATTTCAACTGGGATAGAATTACTTTCCTTCCTAGCAGCTGGTACAGTGCTGTGTATTTTGGATTTAGTATGAGAATAATGTTGATAACAGACTGATGGTTTAGTTGTTGCTAAGTAGCGCTTACTCTAAGTCAAGGACTTTTCAGTTTCCCGTGCTCTGCCAACGACGAGGTGCAGAAGAAGCTGGGAGGGAGCACAGCCAGGACAGCTGACCTGAACCAGCCAAAGGGATATTCCATACCACGGGACGTCCCCCATACTGGGGGGAGTTGGCTGGAAGGGGCTGATTGCTGCTCGGGGACGGGACAGGCATCGGTCAGCGGGTGGTGAGCAATTGCATTGTGCATCACTTGGGTTTTTTTCCCTTGGGTTTTATTCCTCTCTCTCTGTTATCTCCCTTTTAATTACTACTACTACTATTATTATTATTATTTACTTTATTTCAATCATTAAACTGTTCTTATCTCAACCCACGGGTTTTACCTTTTTCCAATTCTCATCCCCATCCCACCAGGACAGGAGGAGGAGTGAGTGAGCAGCTCTGTGGTACTTAGTTGCTGGCTGAGGTTAAACCACAGCATGTTGTCACAGTTCATGAAAGTTATATACCATTTTCTTCCCGGAGTGCTTTCTTGTACCAAGTCTTGAATTATTACCACGTGATGTGTAATGCATTTTTCATTGGATGCAATAGCACTAAATGTGGGTGTTGAATCTGCAGTACTAACACGTTTGAGCAGTTTTAAACTCAGTAGGCCTGTTCAAAGGCATGGGTGTTAAGAGGCTCGGGGGCTTACTTTGAGAGACCCTGAACTGAAGTGAGCTTTGTATTTGTCGTCCACATAGTCCACTATGTCCAGATGAATGTCTGCTAAAATGATTGCTGTAGTTAGACCTCACTGTAAACTAGCTATATATGTGTATAGAGTTTACTTAAGCTTTTAAGTAAAAGCAAAAATGAAAAGCTTAAATACTTAATCATCTTTCTTTAAAAAAACCCAAACCAACACTGATATTGGCAGTATGCTTTGTCGGCTTTAGCAGGTCATTTATTTATATGCTGCTTCTGGGAAGTAAAGAATAAAACTAAATAAGCTTACTGGGTTTGATCATGGCTTGTTTAGTCTTACAACTCTGTGCTATAATCTTGTTAAAACTTATCATAAGTAGACCGGATTCAAGAAATAATATACTTTTGAGAAAAGAGATGAGTGTGTCGACGACCTTGCAGTCCTTTATATAGTAAATTAAACCACTTGATTTTCATGGGAACACCGACCCATATCAGTTTTGTAGAACTGACCCAAGACCCCCCCTGGTACAGTGAAAGGTATCAGTATCATCATGGTTGGATGTAAGCCAGAGATGACTCCTTTGCTTTTGTAATGACTGATTATTTTCCAGTGTGAGAAACCAAAGTACAGTATGTGAAAATACTTTCTGCTGGCCTAGGAGCTGAATTTTCACATCAGCATCAGGCAACACGGACTGCTTCCAGGAGGTGGAAAGGTCCTCTGATAGTTACGCTCTGTCCTCTCTGTATTTGCTCTGCCTGCTTTACCACTTGCACGAGGGACAACAAAGATCTTTCTCAAGATCTGAAGATCTTGTTTCGGTATCATTGAAAGACTGGGAGCTAAATTTTAGTGGTCTTTCCGGCCCCTCCGGCCCCTTTTGCCATAGGTTGCAATGAGAACCGTGTTCACTGAACCCCCATTCTACATGGATGGGGTCCGTCGGATGTATAGGACCAAGTTGTTGGAACAGCCTTAGTTCCCTTATTAACAGTTCCAGTGTATCTGTGTGTCACTCAGTCCATTCCCATGACTTTCCCTCTTTAAGCAGATTATATAAAGGTTGAGCAATAATAGAGAAACCAGGAATGTGTTGGTGCCAATAGCCTAGGGCTCCCAAAATTTGTTGCAACTGCTTTACCGCTCTGTTTTTTCTAGGGTGTCTAAGGGAACAGACATGGCTCCTTTAATCCACCAGACTCCCAGAAATTTAATCTCCTGGGCTGACATTTTGATTCTGGAATTTCCAATCCCAACTTGGTTAAGTCTTTTCAAATACTTTTCATGCCATTTTTTAGACTTTCCTGACTCTCTCCCCCTATCAGGATATCATCAAGGTACTGATATACTGTACAATTGGGTGAAATAGGAATTTTTGCTAAGACCTTAGCCAAGGCATTGTGGGCAATAGTGGGGGAATGTTTATACCCCTGTGGGAGTCTGTTAAAAGTATACTGGATTCCCTCCACGTGAAAGCAAGCTGTGATTTATCCTGGTCCTGGAGAGGACTCATGAAAAACATGTCTTTTATGTCTAAGGCAGCTATCCAGGGGTGAGCTGTTCCCTGTATTAATGTTACTGTCTCGGATCTGCAGCAGTTAGATGTGCAGTATTGGTGTTTAACTGTCGGTAATCTACTGTGAAATGCCACTGCCCAGTTGGTTTCTTTACTGGCCACACTGGTGAATTATAGGGTGAGTGAGGCCTTTCAATAATGCCCCTGTTTTTTAAGTCTGTCACAGCCCCGTCAATCCCTGTAAGTGCTGCTGCCAGCAATGGATATCATTGAACACTGCTGGTTTTAGAGGAGAGTAAGGATATAGATGTTTCCAACAAGTTCAATTTTACTATGCCCAGCTCCTTTTCATTCCCTGCAAAAGTCCATGTAGTTCTGTCAGGGAGTTTCTACGTTTGTCCGCATAATAAATCAAACCCCAGAATGTTAGCAGGAGCAGCGCCAGCTAGGACCTGTGCTTGGGTTAATCTCTGTTCCCCTGGCAACCAAAGTGTTATCTTTGCAGTAGGGCATTCCTTTACTTCCCCGCTGACTCCCATGTTTAACTTTTTGCTGACTAGGTTTTACTGCAAGAGTTTCCGCTGTCTTTTCAGAAATTACTGATGTTTGGGCCCCAGTATCAATCAAAAAGTCTGCTAAAACTTTTCAGGGTGCAATAGGAATTGCAGTGATAGGTTTGGAGCATTTATCAGAGAGCCATTGAATTGCTAATACCCGCTGGGCAGGGTGGCTCACTGCCCTCCCCCGGGAAGGAAATTTTTTTGCTGGGATTCTGCCAAGCCAATTAAACTGAGCTCTGGTGCTGAAGGT
>NW_009613702.1:0-7629 GCF_000690535.1 Cariama cristata
ATGGATGGGTAGTGGTTTGGCAAGCTCACCCGCCAGCTCCTTCAGTATCCTCGAGCAGATCCCATCTGACCCCATAGACTTGTTCATATCTAGGTGGAGCAGCAAATCACTAACTGCTTCCTCCTGGATAATGGGGGGATTATTCTGTCCCCACCCCTGTCATCCCGCTCGGAGGACTAGCTGCCCTGAGGATAACTGGTCTGACTATTAAAGACTGAGGCATTAAGTATCTCCGCCTTTTCTTCATCCTTGCTGGCAATGTTTCCCTTTACATCCAGTAAAGGGTGGAGATTCTCTTTGGTCCTCCTTCTGTTGTTAATGTATTTGTAAAAAAAAATTTTTGTTATCTTTTATGATGGTGGCCAGAGTGAGTCTTAGCTGGGCTTTTGCCTTTCTAATTTTCGCTCTGCATGCCGTGACAACATCTTTGCATGAGAAAGTTATCTCCCACACACTTCAGGAACCTCCTGGACTGTTTCCTTTCCTCTGTGTTGTATTTCCAGCAGACATCTGGTAAGTTGAAGTCCCCCACAAGAACAAGGGCCAGCGATCGCGAGACTTCTGCCAGTCGCTTGCAGAACACTTCATCGGCCTCTTCGTCCTGGTTGGGTCATCTATAACAGACTCCCATCAGGATATCTGCCTTATTGGCCTTCCGCCTGATCTTTATCCATAGGCACTTGACCTTATCATCTCCATCACTGAGTTCAAGACAATCGAAACACTCTCTAACATGTAGAGCCACCTGACCGCCTCTCTTTCCTTGCCTATCCCTTCTGAAGAGCTTATAGCCATTCATTGTAGCACTCCAGTCATGAGATTCGTCCCATCCTGTTTCTGTGATGAGCACCTGCAGTTTCCATTGACCTGATGTGAAACTGTGTGCCTACTCAGCAGGCCTCTAAGTTGGCTCTCATGAGTTCGGGCATACGATAAAGGACAATGCGCTGAAAGGAGGTGAAGATAGATGCAAGATGGCTAATGGGAGCGGTACACTAGCAACAACCTTCACTGAACTATAAACCCACATTGCCTGGGAAATGTACATCTAGACTGGACAAGAGCATAACACAAATCTCAGTCCTATCATGTAGGCTAGAAGTGCCTCAAGGATGCTGTATGTCTGAAGCTTTCCTACTATATGCAGCTCTTATCGAAGCATTAATTAAATGGTGCATTTTGAGTTTATCATGGTTTGGCATATTTCTCAGTCAGAACAGCAGCAGCACAAAGAGGACTTGGAAAGCAATTCTGTTACACAGAGAGTTGGAATTCCCACAGTCAATAGATGCTACCATCCTGTGATTCTGTTTTTCAGCCTTTTTCTTGACAGAATAATAAGAACCTCTAATCTTCATATAAAATAGTCATTTTTATATTGAAAAACACAGTTCTGTCTATGTTCTCAGGTACAGTCAGTGCACACCTCTCCTGCCTGCCCGCATTAACAACTGCTGAATAGTTCATCTTGTTGATCTGTCTGCCAGCATCTAAAATGGTTCAGTTTTCTTCCTCTGTTTCACACACACACACAGCTGTTGAACAATTTGTTGCACAGAGCTTACTCATCAGATAAGTTTTCTTCCGGTCATGAATTATCTATGAATCAAAGATGACTTCAAATATGTATAACATAACGAGCACATGATACATCTACTCTATCAGCATACACACCCCCACATGGGTATTCTACATGAAGCAATGGGATCCAGATGATCATCCTGTGTGTATCTCTGCTATCTCACCAACTGCCCACTTTCCTGTTTCATCATCCTGTTATGTCAGAAGCCATTGCACTTCACCTTCCATCAAAGCCAAAGGACTTCAATTGGGCCACATATTTCAGTCCTCATAATCTAGGTGTGTGCCTCAAGTTTGCTGCCTCATAAAATCTGATACATTAAGTTTCCCTTTTCACTTCCAAAGTTTAGGATTCTTCCGTCTTCCCTCTTCCCAAACTCTCCTCACCTCTGGGCAGAACAGTTCTCTATGGGACCTTAACAAGGGCAAAGAAACATTTCAAAAATCATCAGAGAAAGAAAGGATACTACTTTTGCTTCCAGGACAGGAAGGTACAGATTCTAACAACATATCATCATTGATACGACATAGCACATCGTTGACTGAATGAACCTTTGAGTACAAAAGATTTCCTTTCCTTTGTTGAATGTGGACTGAGAACTACAAATGGGAAATTAAACAAAAGAATCACTACCTGTTTTTTAAAGATATGTAAAATAACCTACAAAATCCTTATGCAAAACATCATCATGGAGAGACTATTGTTACTGCCTGTCTGGGATGACCTCTGTAATGCAGGTGGTTTCCAAATTCAGAAACGGTGCATTTTCCGCAAACTCTGGCAGAACTTTCTACGATAACGGTTACTGCATATATTTATACTATATCTCCAGACACTGGACCGCTGCCATGCACTGGAGTTTACAGAACTGATTCGCCCCTGCCGTATACTGCTATGTACTTCTGTGCAAATAGGTACACAACAAAATTATTCTTTTATCAGACAGAAACCACGAGGTGAACGTGAAACCGTTAGCTGTGTCGCTCCATCTGTTAAACTCACTCCCACTTCTGAGAGTTGCGTATCACAGAAGTCCAAGCAGTGCCAGACAGAGGACTGCAGCTGGTGTCACCGGCTGACATCCTTCTCTTAACCACTGCCAAGGGGGTTTTTACTCACTCTGTGTCCCCGTATGCAAGACCCCACCTCCACCCAGCAGTCTGTGGGCTGTGCCCAGGGCATGCCGTGGGCACGGCAGCGGGAGGGCGCAGGTGGCTGCAGGCTGGGCGGCAGAATCGTCACAACTGAACCCCCTCTGGCACCTGAGCTGAGCTTGGCTGTCCTTTCTGCAATTCACCCTGGCTCTCCATCGCTGGCAGTGCAGGTCGTAGTCTAAGAGCTCCAACTTGCACATCTGTCTGCTTTTGTTTTCAGTGGGTGTTAGCACACACCCTCAGCATTGAAGCATTTCAAAATGTTCCTTGTAGCCAGGATGGTTTTTGTGTAATCTGCTCAGTACTCCCAGCATTCTTTGAACTTTGCATTTCAGGATAAAGGCTAATATTAATAAGAAAAAGAGAAGAAATAGAAGCAATGAAAGGAAAATAAATTAAAGTCCTCAGGGGTATAGGCCTGATCCCAAGAAACTATGAAGCTACTGTCAGGCTCCAGAAGTTGTGCAGCAATCACTCAGAATGTATTACCTTATTAATTCTCTCCATCTTTAAAGAATAAAACCACACAACACATTAGGATTTATGGCCAACAAAAAGAAAAAGTTTTATCTTGAAGCTACAACAAAGGAGATAAGAGAGAGGCATGTAATTGTTGAAGGAACAACAGGATGAATATCTCATACATATTGTGCAATTAATAATCACTGAAGGCCTGTTGGAAGTTGCATATAGTTGATAGATCAACATACAAAACCAAAGGCCCTGTTCTTTTGCATACCAGTACATGGTGATTGCAATAGCAGTCAGCCAATCAAGTAATTTCTTTTTTTCCTAATGTGCCTTTTCAAAGTGTCTTCAGATGGGAGCCAAAAAAACCACTCTATAAAAATAAAAATTTCAGTCATAAAATTTTCCCTCCTAGCCAGGTCTTGGGTGTTAAAACAAAACAAAACCAAACAAACAAAGCAAGCACCATTTACAAAAATATGCATGCAGTGATCACTCTGTCCCTGTTCCACAACAAAGTGGTGTGACTAGCTAAGATTCTAAGCAGCAGTCTCTGGAGAACAGGGGACCTCAAGTTCATTCGCTACAGATTTACTGAAACCAACTTCTCACCATGGCAGACAAAAGAGTATACAATGATCAGCAGTGAAATGGGAGAAGAGATCACTGAATCTTCCTCAGAAAAGAATCGAATCTTAAGGAAAGATTTATTATCTGATTATCTGAGAAGAATTCCTAGCAAAGGCTGACCTAGAAATGAAGAAAGGCATCGCAGTAGAGCATTTTTCTGGTTGTCGCATAGGTTCACTTGCCTAGCTTTCCTCTTCAATGAGCGAAAAGCCAGAGTATGATCAACAACTACAGCCCTGCGCTATCATTCAAGTAATTGCTCCAGTTACCTAAGATGCAGGTAAGTGCCAAGACGGATTTCCAAAGCCTGATGGTTTCTTGTAGTAGGCGGGGTGCATTGCAGGGAGCTTCCATGGGTTTTTCAAAATCCCTCTGGGCATCTGCCTACACCTTTAATACTTTTATAAACATGACCTACAGGTATGTGCTGAAGTTGCACTAAAAACAATGCTTAAGTGCCTGTTGAATCAGAGCCATAAGACATGATGAGCAGGAAGACCTAGAGGAACTAAATGGCAACTAGACAGGCTGGTGAGCTAGTAAAGGAAATGTCAAAGTATTATTGCATATCAATTTAGATATGCGTATTTGTGGAGCTGGGCCAGCTTCTCCAACATCTACCCTTCTCCAACATCTAACATCCATGAATAAATTTGCTTCTTGATCAAAGTTTGATTAAGCATCTGAGATGAAATGACGGATTTTTCTGAAGGCATGTATTCAAAGCATGCTTAATGTATGCATGTGTATCTCTGTCTTTCTTCCTGTGGTTTCTTTCAAAGGGTCTTCTTCCTTTGCAACTGTAATCTCCTTAGGCAGAGTTGAGTCCAGAAAGAATTCATCTATAAAACCACGTGCTAAAACTTCTAATTATCAGCTGATGAAAATTAATACTTTTATGAAAAATGAACATTTCTTTTCCCCAGTACTTTAGTGATGTGAGGTAAAGCCAGGGGAGACAGCCAACCTTCAAGGCTTGGAAAATATTCTTTCCTCCTTCCTAGACCTTACTAATGCAAATCCTTTGAAATCCTAATGGCTTGGGCACTGAGGGAATCCTCAGAGCAACGAGTCTGCTGAATGATTAAGGCTGCAATTTCCAAGCGACCAGGGGACATTTAGATGCATCTTTCCCACCCGAACTTGAAAACCACACATGGAAGAATCTCAGCCCCTGCAAAGAGGTCAGTTCGCCTTGCACCTTAGTCTAGAAGACTCTGAAATTGCTGGGCGCTACCTCAGGCACCGTGGAGGTGGGGCACTGGCCTGCCTTGCTCTTTTCTGCAAGCTATCGCATAACAAGTCTCATATCCTCCAAGCTTTGCCAACTGTACAAACATTTAGAAGACAAATCTTAAATATTTAGGCATGTTTTCAAAGCACTGCTCTGCAAGTCCCTCCTGTCCTCTCCACCTCTCTGCAATACACTCAGGATTTTATCTGTATCACAGTGACCTCAAGCTTTTAAACACGCAGGATTAGCAGATTAGTTAATGCATCGGGAATCTCCATTTTGAGCAACTTAACTTCTCTTCAAGTGGCAAAAATGCCAGCTTTTCAGGAAAGGACTACCCTGTCTTGACGAATAAGGTCTTTGGCAGAGTCACCCCTAAGCTCAGCAGATCCAAAGGGCTATTGTAAAACACATCCTCAGAAAAACTCTGGATTACAAACTCTGGGTGTTCAGGATGTAAAAACTGCTGCAAAATGGGCTTTGCAGTTTCCAGATTGCCAATATGAGTTAAGAAAAAGATGTGTTTTGCCAGGTTTTGGTGGGACCAGAGCACCAAGGAGACTGCTAAGTCTGGGGAGAATTACTACCAGCTAGTAGTGTAAAAACAAAATCCCCAAAATTAATTAGTTTCTTTAAAAACAGTAGGTCTAAGTTCAGGCACCATATCTTGCAAACACCGGCCTTGGTATGATCCATTAGTTTCTTATGGTTGAATGTCCGGTACACGAAAAGGCAGTGCCTATTCTCTTTGCTGCTAAAAATTTGATATAACCCATTACTACACACATTTCAACTATCGGTGTGGCGCACAGTAGCATATACCTTGAATGGCTTAAATCAACATAAATATTGCAAATAGATTATTTTTTTTTTTAATCAAAATCACAAATCACAAGCATACTGTTAATCTGGGAGACTGATGTATCTAATTTAAATTTACGTTTAGCAACAGAGCAAAGAGATGACAGGGCATCAGACAGGCAACTTTTCTATTTCAGTCCAAACAAGGCAGCAGAGCTGTGATAGTAATGAAGCAAAATGGCATACAGAGTATTCACATTCCTTATCTCTTCTCTACAATAGATTCATAGCTTGTAATCTGACTGCAAAGCTTATGCACATGAGACACACATGTATAACTAGATAGTAAAACTCTGTGATCTACTTGCACATTAAAATGAGAAACGGTCTATAGCCAGAAGCTCTTTGAAATCTGGAAGGATAAAAAAGACGGAGTCCCCAGTTCCTCAAACTACGTAAAACACATTTAATACAACAGGACTACACAGTGCACTGAAAGCTCTGCACATGCTTGGGTCAGAAAAACCATTCCAGGAAGAGGCTGTATGAACTGGAAGAGGTTGTACATGTTAACAGTGGACAGCAGGAAAGAGACAGAAGTTGAAGGAGAACTTCACGTGGTTCAAGGGGTGTGTGTACACGAGGACACAGGGCAAGCAGTTTGAAAGCATTTGCTGGGTCTTGCAGGTGAGGACACAGATCACGGCTCTGATGTGACGGAGAGAGGATACCAATAAAGTGTCATGAAGGGAGTGAGTTGGCCATGGTAATTGTTACTCACATGAGCTGCAAACCACCTGAGATTATTTGAATCACAGGAAGCAAACAAAGAAAGCACATGTCCTTATGCAGAATGATAGAATCTGTTCAAAACAGGATAAACTGGTATGTAGGACTACTTGGGCTGTAGTTACTACAACTGTTCCAAAAAAGACTGTTTAGATAAACAGCTGACAATGTGAACGTTACACCTTTCTGTAATATTTGAAGAATCAGATATCTAGAAGGTGTACACTTAATATGGCAGTTTCAGTGACTGCATAATCTGTAGCCCTATAAAGAACAAACCTGTTGAACAAACCAAATCAGCAATACAGTTTTTAAGAAAACCACTCTCCCTGTTTGTCTTCAATATGCAGATACAAAGAGGCTATGACTGCATACTATAGATAAAGAACAACTGCAACAACCTCCTCAGCAAGCTACAATTTAGAAGCAATTTTTTTCTAGCTTACATTGATGAACCTTTCCTGCTTACTACTCACAGTGCACTTTACTCTTTCTGTATGTATGTCCACCAAAATGTATGAAGATGTACTGTTGGAGTATTGTTAACACTGAAAATGTAAAACTACTTAAAACGTCCCATCTAAAAAGAGGAACAATGGCACTATGGCTGAGATGCCCCAATCCTACAGTTTTAGTTAGACTTTCTTGTGTGACTTTGCTGACTTTCAGAATTCTACACTGCCTAATTTCACTAACTTTCTGACAGAGTATCAGTTTGGAAGCTTGAAAATTTCCATCTTTTCCATGAGATATTCACCCCAGGACATAACATGAGAAGATAATCGCAAATAATGTCAAACAAACAGATTCTGTGATCTGTTTCAAAACTTACCGAGTCTGATACAACCAGTATGGCTCCTGTTGAAGGCATAAATTTAGTCCCACTGAAGTCAAGGGGGAGATCTTCTCCCAGGGCTGCTGCACTCCTCACTAAGGTGTGACATGGTTTCAAAAGATGATGAAAAGTTCTT
>NW_009613702.1:7660-12799 GCF_000690535.1 Cariama cristata
TATAGTCTTTCACATACCACTGGGAAGTTTACAGTTACTTGAAACAGAAAAGTTTATCAGTGTTTGTTAAAAAAATCAATTGGCAGTCATTAGCATAGATGGTAATGAATGCTCAGGAAAACAGCCAAAGCAATTTAACTGGTGGGTATTTGAAATAAAATCCAAGAATTTCATTAATGTTACGACAATGGCAAACTGGGTTTGAGGCATCTGGCTGAGACACTGTTCAGTGTCAACCATCAGTGCTGTTAGGAAAATAGATTTGACAAAATTAAGATCAAGTGCAACGATCAAAGCTAGCAATAGAAAAAAAATACAGAAATAATAATCCCAGTTCTTCACTAAGATGATTTTCACAGGTCAAAAGATCATTTTTGGTCTTAGTTCCAAATGAAAGCATTTTAAGAGAGGAGTACCAAGCCAAGGGCTTGAACTTGTCCAAACCATAGCAAGAAAAAAAGTTCAGAATAATTATAAGGGAAAACATTAGCACAGTAATAAGGAGAAGCAAATGTCGTGTAAAGCCTGAAGTGTAGATGAAGGCTTCCTGGAAACTGGTTCAGTGCCCTCATCAGTTTGATAGTAGCAAAACACTGTTGTTTTGAACTTCTGTCCCATGTTTATCACTTTTACATGTTTTAAGAAACACCCTGAAGAACAGAGTGGATTTTGCAGTATTCAGAGAATGGGAGTGGATCCCATCTCCTGTGCATTCACCAAGACCAAGATGCTTCGACGTGATTCTAAGAGATAGAAAAGAAAAAATTAAATAGCCTTGATCTCAGTCAGGACCAGGACAAAGCTCCAGTGAGAGCAACTTCATGTGCCTTTTACATGTCTGCACATTACACATGAATAAAACTCTGTTCCAGAGAGGTGAATGCAAAAACTCCCTTTTATGCAAAATCCTGGGAAGTTATTTCTCATTTAGGAGCAATGCAAGAACAACTCTCATGTAAGTATGCGTGGCATTTCACAGCGTAAAAACAGAGACAGCAAAGACTTTTACATACTCTGAAAAGAACATACGCATAAAATTCCTTGAGAGCTACAGTAAGATTATTCTGATTTTAACTACGGGTAGTTAATAACAGTTTTAAGACTGCAAGAAATCATAACAATTGTCATCTAACATAGAAAGGGATCAAGTGACAGGGGGGAAAGCAAAAATGCGACATGATGGGGAACATCCGCCTACCAGGCAGCACAGACAGCCACATTACAAACTGTGATGGCCAAAAGATAGAGACCAGAACTTAGTAAAACAATTACAAAAAAAGTTTTCAAGAAACATCTGTCTTTGAAGACAGTAAATGTGGGGTGTACACAAGAAAAAATGAAGATTAATTGCTTCCCAAAACACTGGAATAGCACAATGGTTTAACAATGGGAAAATTTGACTTATAGCAGATTAATAACTTTCTAGTGGTTTTAAATTAAAAAAAAAAAAAAGGTAAGTTGTTCCCCTCCTTAATGTTTTGAGCTGGATTCTCAAATACTATGGTTTATAACTGATGTAATCATTATTTTTCCACATCTGCTTAATGCAGTTGAATGTTTTAGAGTACTGGAAATATATGTGTCATATATAGAACAGAATATTGCCATGTCCAACAGTAAGAAAAAGGGATATTCTCAACCAAAAGTTGAGAAAACTTACCAGTTTCTATTCATCCAACTAGAGCTATACACTACCACAACTCCTGCCTCCTATACATTTGTTTTAAAATCTGTTTCCCGTCTTCTTCAAGACAGAATTTCACAAGCACAGAATACAACATAATTTGTGTTATATTTCAGTATTTTATGTAAAGTTCTAATTTTGCAAGAAACACATACATCAAAAGGTATTTGCAGGCATGTATCAGTGTTTAAGTGGAAATGTGAACACAGTGGAAAATTACCATAGAATTAAAGGGGGAAGCCTATCAAAACCCATCTTTAAACATATGCAAATATGTATGATCTGGTAAAACTGCAGACACCCTGGCAAATCATGGCCTGTAACAGCTCCAAGCTTTCACCATGCCCCTGCTGCCAGCACGCTTGGAAGCCAAGGGCTGTCACTCTTCCTCTGCCCTGCAGACGAGGGAAGAGGTTTCCACAGCAAACAGCCTCCACCAAAATGCCCTCCCCGTTCTTCCCCATCCACGCGTGCAGGGTTACTTAATGCAACACCAGCAGGACAAATATCACACTCTCACATGGAGACTGCATCCCTTCCTCTCAGACACGTAGGTCTGAAGCCACACAGGAATTCATAGATCAGAACTAGCACTCCCATTCTTTTTCCCTGCTTTGGTGTTCAGTGTAGAATTATTTAAATGAATAACGGGGCTTCCACTATCAAAGCATTTTCTATTTCCTTCTTTATCTTAGCAGACGTGAGACGTCCGATTAATCAATTGTGGGTTTTTCATTAAAAGTGTCAAATGCTGTGAAAATTCCTTCTTCTGTATCACTTTGGGGCTGAAAAGGTTGGGATTATACATTATAACATTATATGATATGAGAAATAATTCGAATGTTCCATTGAAAGGAAAACAAAAAAAAGCATCTCTCCTTACTTCACTAATTCTAGTAAGTGCTTTAAATGGTACCATTAGCTCCAAAAAGCATTAAGAACAGAAGAATTACCTTTCCTTCCCCACCTCTTAAATGCTAGCCCATGCTTCTGCCACCGTTTCTCCTGCTGTTCTTCAGGAAATATTTTCAGCATGGTTACAACATGTGTGTTCTGCCTGTGCGCAGAAGGTCATAAACCCATATTACCAAACATTTATCTGAGCTTTTGAACATCTTGGAGAGTGTGGTTATCGGTATCCCACAAACCTCAGGGTATACCAGCACAGGAGAGGGAGCTAGCCAGATACCATGTCATTACAAAGAACATTTTGATCTGGGGATGTAATGAGAAGCGGGATTGCAGGAAGGTTTCCTCGGTGGCAGCTCCAGCACGTAGGTGCAGGTGCACTGCCCAGACAGAGTGCTGAAACAATGCATTTCTGGCATAGTGAGGACTCCAGCTTGGCTCGACATGTGCAGCTTTCACATCCAAACCTTGTTACTAGATCAGCCTGGAATGTCATTCTAAATCCATAGTCTCCAGGCATTAATCAAGAAAGGGGGCCAGCAGGAGGGGGGATAGCCTATTTAAAACTCATAGCAGAAGAAAAACATACCCCCAAAAAATGACCTATCAGTGAAAGAAATTAAGTCACTTTCCTACCTTGTGGTCATTTTTAGAGACATAATAAAAATTACCTGTGGGACACATAGAGTACCTGCAGTTAAGTTGTCATCACGTGCAGATGTATGGTATCTTTACTATTGCAGTGCATTACATTATTTCTTTAAATTGGTCTCATACTTCAGCCCCTGGAAAAGCACCAGAAGAATTTACTGGGGCTGTGAGACGTGGATTGCACTGAACAAGCCCCACTGGGCTCACTTGGAAAACCATGGAAACTCCCTGCCACTCAAGCATTAAGCCTGGGATAAAAGGGAAAATGAAAAGCTCCGCAACTTGTGCAGAGCAGCCACTGCGACCCGAACTGCAAGCTCTGAAACCAGGGAGGTCTGTTCCTACACTGCCGAAATGACACTGTGGCACCTTTGGATGAGAGCTGTGTCACTGCCACTGTCACACCACAGCCCAGCATCAGAGAGTACATGATGGGGCTTTGACTGTGAGAGATCCTCGTTTTCATGAAAAACATAGACACAAGGAATTGTTATGAGGCTTCCCCAAGGAATGTCCAATTCTGTGAGCTCTCCGTAAGCATCTGTGAGTGAGAGGGGGAAAAAGAGGCAGGGGAATTAAAGAAATTCAGACACCAAGAAAACTGGGAAAAGATTGAAAACAAAACTAAAAACAAGGAAAAGAAACTCATACACTTAACTTCATGGAGGAAGAGAAGGGAGGTGTATGCTGGATGACAGGAAAAAAAAATCAAAAAGGACATGACACACTTCTTAACATTCACCGTCTTTTATATCTGAGACATGTTACTCCTATTTGGCATACCCCTGTTGGCATTAAGCAAGCTGCCCTGTCTTGAAGTAGATGAGGCTGAAACACAACCCTCAGGCTTTCTCCTGAAGGCTTACTGACTCATGAACCGGACTTCCATCTGCTTTCTATAAGCATGGGTACCTTCAGGATATTTTGAAAATAAAATCACTATTGTGTATCATAAAGATTTTCACAAACATAAATGTGAATTCTGTAGTCCAAACAAACAAAAAAGATTGTCTCCCCCCTGCCCCCCCTTTTTTTTTTAATTATTCAAGAGAAACAGAGAGAAATATATTATTTATCTACACAGATCTCTGATAGAGGACAGGACTTTGCTTTCTTTACCTTCCTAGTACCTTTCAAGAGATGCAGATTTAAAGCTTGTAAGTACTGCGATACAGTGGCATGAAGAAGTGATAGAATCAGTGTACATTGCTTATAAAATGTGTGTTCCTTTTTAAGAATACTTGTAGAAGCAAACTGAAAATGACTGCAATTACAGTAACTTGGTTTTGATGAAGTATCTTTGACATGACCATTGTGGCCAGAAAAGAAGATCCTATAAGATGCTGTTCATTTTTATGTAAATACTTACTTTTCAGTTATGCGATGTAAGGATGAGCAGTAAAATGATTAGAAGCGCAAGACATTTCCATAGAAAGAAAGATTAACTGGCATCATGCAGGAGAAAAGACAAGTACGTGGCATCACAATAATCCAAAAATAAGGGAAAACACAGTGATACTGAACAAGAAGTTTTAACTGGAAATACTTTTTTATGCACGATCAAATTACTTGCAGACCTCTGCTGCTGCACACGAGATAAGTAGATTTGGTTTGGGGTACTGAGGAATTTTTCAACCGCACATTTATTTCAAGACTCTGATTGCTCAGACCTCACCAAGGATGTGGGAAATCCAGTTGCATATCCATCTTTCATTGGATCTTTAATTATTGACATAGATCAGACAGGAGGGCTTGAAAAATGCAGCCACAAAAGCCAGTAATTGTTGAGTTATCCTGAGCTCCTTAGGGCTTGGTTCTCCGTCTCTCCCTGTTCCTTTCCCTGCCTCTTCCTCCCCACCCCACACACCTCCCCCACCCACCTCTGAAAATCAACA
>NW_009613702.1:12830-19427 GCF_000690535.1 Cariama cristata
CCCCCCCCAACATTTTAAAGATACTAGGTCTTTTCCATGTAATAGTTTTGGAAGGTTTAGGGAAAGTTTTTTCCAAGGTGTTAAAACAGATCCCTCTCTTGGCATTAAATCTGGTTCCTGGAGGTTAATCGTCAAGAAACAACCTCTGGTCTCTTAGGCCAGGCACAGGTATGGGCTATCCATCCCAGGGGCTGGGGCTTCACCCTGCTACGTGTTAGGGAGAAATGCTGTTTATGGCAAGACGTAGTGATTCTCCAGGTAAACTTTCACATTGTCTGCCACAAATGCACAGCTTTACCTACAGCAGTTGGCAACCAAAGTGATACCATTACTTACCAACACAGTGCAGAATTTTGCCATCATTTTCACTAGGATATAGCTGGCAACTAAAGAAAGTACTACTTGTTCCATACAACCATCCAATAAAAAATCTGGACATACCAACTTCAGCCACAGCTATTTCCTGGTCTAACTAGAAGGGTAAAATGGTTTCTCAGACACCCATGTGTGGCAGAAATCACACACTGCCTCAGGATCACCACACAGTACTCTGGCTGACATTCATACATCCGGACAACAAATGAAAAACACAAAGTTTCCAGAAAACCACTCACAAAACTATGGGACACTGCAGCTTCATTATAAACATCCCTCTGATGTCCATTACTAATGAGCAATACGCAGATCAGCCACCACTACGCAAACTAAAGCTACGCTTGCAGAGTCAGGGCAGATGTGTTCAGGTCACACTGTGCTGGCCAGGCCTGCTGCCCTAGGTGGGTGACATGCTGCACTCGGCTCTGTGCTGCTTCAAGTCCTCTCCCTCCACACTTCACACACTGATTCTTTCTAACAAAAATGTTAAATAAGCAATGCAACTAATCATGGTGCACCGCATTTGAACTTACACGTGCTTCTTAACATTTTATGTGCAAACACATTCAGTAAATAAAGCATCAATCTAGGGTTCTTATTCAGTTTTCTTGCTTGGAAAAACATGTAAATACATGCTTTAAGTGCTTCTCCAAATATGGAAGTAGTTAAGTGAATGCCTAATTAGGTCCCTTGTTTGGGACCTCAGCCATTAGCTGTTATTGTTTCTAGTATTATTAATTACACTGCAGCCATGCCAGGAAGCCCATTCTGATGGGCACCTTAAAGGGGCCTTTAAAAATGCAGCTCGAGAGGGTTAGGCACATTTTCCATGCATGCACTGTGTCTGGGTTTGTGGCATGTTGACTGGCAGATCTTAGGCAAACAGTGGGATGATTTAGAAGAGCTTGATAAAAACCAGCCCAACAGCACCAGCACATACCTATTGTCAGCATTGCAAAGATTAATTCAGTATCGTTTCTGGCCCACATGAAGAGAGAACTGAGGCTGGTGGCAACATACGTGGCTATCTGGTGAGGCAAGATACGTAAGATTTGATCTCATGGTCTGCAGAGCTCCCTTGGAATGAGTGAACACACAGGGAAGTACTGCAAAATTGTTCCCTTTATTTTCAGGGAATCAGCAAGAGAAGAAAGTGCTATCGTGTTTAGGTCCACATGCCTTATGTGTCTGTCTGTGCACTGTAACATGTAAACAGCCATGAATAATTTCTGATTCTCAAATTGCACACAGAAGCTTCAACACAAATCACATTCCAGACAAGCGCTTGTCCAATTTCTGTTTTCTGAGAGGTTTTTCCTACTGTTCTGTTCTTTCTGGTGATAGTATGATTGCACTGAACAGAAGGGCAAGATAGACAGCCTTTCTCCTACACTACAAGTTGTTTTTTTTCTTAAGATTTTAGCAATTCGTAGTTTCCATTTCCCTATTTCAAATCTATAAAGTTAGGTTGTTCAAAGTTGTTAAAAGCCAATCTTTCCTCTTAAGAGACTTTATCTTTCTTACAAGACTGAAGTTTGAATTGAAAAAAAGAGAGAAATTAAAAGTGAAAAGTAATATTGGCTGTATTTAAATATAAGCCAGATGTGGAAACATACATCTCCAAATTAAACATTTACTGAGTTGGCAGCAATGGAATTTTCTTCTCGCATATGCAAACATCAAGTCTGAATGTACTGTCCTTTCTACCTAGATGTGTATCTGCCACTTGCTCTCCGTTGCCTTGCATACCCAGGCATCGGTTAGGAATTATCCCCTGGACTTCTGCAGTGCCACTCCTCCTGTCAGCACAATGGCATCACTTCATCTCCAAAAGATTTGAAGACTGCGATGAAAAATCCTGGCTGCCCAACGTGAGACAGCAACATGCATAAGTAGGAACCTAACTGGTGACCGGACTAAGCCATAAGTACTACTGAAGCAACAATAGTGTAGGTACTGAAAATCTTCAAAAATCAGGCCACGCTATCTGTGAGTTAGGACACTAACTCTCATACATGATGAATACCATTATACAAGGAAAGGACTATGGAGTTGCAAATAAACAGCGAGAAGAACATTTCCACCCCCCCATACAGCCAGAGAGGGGCTCCAGCTGACAGACCTGGAGTGACACCAGCCTTCACTAGCTTTATTCTCAACCGGGCTTCCTAGTTTCACACCCGTTGCCAAAGCCTCAACAGCAACTGGCTTGGTATTATTGGGATATTGGTCAACAAACACAGAACACAGCTGTAACTAAAGACCCAGATGGTTTTGTAAACATTAAGTATGATGACAAACAATTGAAAAAAAACAACATATCTACTTTTTGTGAACTATAAAACAAAGTATTGCCCTAGTCAAACTGTTTGAAACCAGTATCTCTTTTCTAAGAGATCCAATGAAATTTACTCTATCAGTCACACCAAAGTCCTTATGAAATTGGGATGTTGAAGAAAGGTATTTTTTCCTCAACACTGAATTTTTCCACACTGTAATATTACTAGCAGTATGGTAACCCCTGCAAATTAGAGGGTGGTGTCTAATCCTCTCCAAGATTGGAGACTGTACATCTTGGAAACTCAGGATGTTTTTACCTTTTTCCTGAAATGAAGTTTGGACTTAAGTTGTGGTCTATATCCATAGCATCTGATAGTTCGGATGAGCTTCTGATTTGCAGGCATTCAACACTACTAAGAAGCTGACTTCTCTTGCATTAGCTGGGGTACCTGGAGAGTGACACGCCAAACAGATGATGAATGGGGTCCACAGATGTACACTAAGAATGAGTTACTGAAGGGTTTCCGTTTCAGAGCCAACTGAAGTAAACACACCACCAGGGCAACTGGAGAAATGGCTAACTGTGGATCTTTCAACGCAACAACAACCTCCTGTTATATTTGCAAAAAAACCCTCCTGATCAACAAAACAGAAAACACCAAAACAAACACAGCCTGTTTTCCTCTGATAGCCATTCAACATCCTGCGCTCTGAAAGCTGGAAGGAGAACCACAATAACAGGCGTCGCCAAGTACAGCTCATGCTGCCTGTTGCAGGTGACCTGCTCCTACCTCTAGCTGCTGTTAACAGATTAATTTACATGCAGGCACAGAGCATGCCCTGGCTGAGGAGAAACAATTTCCAGAGGCTTCAGGCTGGACTCTGGGATTACCACAACCCCTGCTGCTGTCTCGCTGCTCCGGGAATGCAGCTGGAGTCTGGTTCATCTCCTGCCGCCTCCTCCTGGAGGGAGGAGAAGTTCTCTGCACATCTCCTGCCTAGCACAGCAGGACTGCCTGTGCTGCAAAGCGTGAAAATGCGACTTCTTCCCTCTCAGCTCTTGCCTGGGTAAGCAGGGTAGGAGCAGCGCTCTTCTGTAAATTGCTCTCAAATCTGCGGGGTACGGGGTACAGCAGAGAAGGGAGAAGTTGCCTCATGCCCCAACGCTTGGGAACGTATTGCTGGCCACGATTTGGCCTACAGGTCTTTACAGATTAACAGATGGTATCTTAGAATATACCTGACAATAAAATTGGAGGGAATTCCAACCCCAGTTAAAGAATAACTGCCAAAAGCTGCGCCCACTCACAGTCAAAACAGACCACAGCTGAACTACAAGAGGAGAAGGGCAGAATCTGATGGGATGGTTCTTGCCAATAACAAAGAACAACATGCCGTGTCTGAAAGCACCAGTGTGTCATGATGTACTTCTATCGCAGACAAGGTGTATCACCACAAAGCCCTGAATGCCGGACCTCCCATGCTCAGACTGATGCCTGCCAGGGCCAAAACCAAATGAGTTTCACTGCTGATGAGATAAGTACGTGATTTCAGATCATTAGTTCAGGAGAAAATCTAGGACCCATGTTCTACAGTAAAATGGTTCCTTACCTGGCTCTGTTTTAGAAAAGAGTAACTAGTAAGAAGAAATGAAAACACTGCAACCACAAACCATGTTCAAGGAGAAAATGTTACAGTGTACAGTATCAAAAAACCCGCATCTAGCATGCCGCCACAGAGAACTAATGAAAAAACAAAATTGAAATAGTACACTTCTATGGCAAGATGTTAGTTTTATCCTCCTTCACTAGGAGAGACGCTCAAAGTACAGCTGATCAGACAGAAGGGAGCCCGAACTTCATCTTTTGCTGTGCTGCTTCATTCAGAGAACTTTTTGGTATGGTTCCATAGAGTGAACATTCTCCGTTTTCTTTGAACAAATTGTGTTACACTTGTTTCTCATCAGATTACATAAATTAGCTGAGAGGGAATGGATTCAATTATAGTCCAGATTCCAGACCTCTTAAGAACTGACTGCCTAACACATTCCTTTCATTTAATAAACTGGAACCAAATGAGGATTATATCATACAAATAATACTCCCTCGATAGGGCAATGCAATAAAATGGCAAAAATACTCAGAGGAACCATGTAGATCAAATACAAGAGCCTATGATATTACCCACTGGATTTAAAGTATGAATATCACAAACATAATTGTTCAGTATTTTTACTTTGTATTGTGAAAAAGAATCTGATTCAGAGGGTACTCAAGACCAAGTTTAGTATCTTCTGTCAGCCTCAGACAGCTAAGGAAAAAATGTGTTGCAGCAAAGTATGGATTTCCGTATTTTAAAAGATAATTTGATAGCTCTGTACAAGATATTAACCTCTCCTGCAAAATCCAAGATTTGCAATCTTCCGAGTGACTAAGAGTAAGCATAACCAAGAGTAAGGGCTTCGCAAGGCTCTGAGTAAGGCAGTTTCCCAAACTGACTTGTTCTTTAAGAAGAAAGCACTTTGGAACAACTTAAACTGATACAACAACTTCTAGGAACAACCAGTTTTGACAGAAATACTGACCCAGTCTTTCAGCCTGAGAAGTAGAGATGCTGTCTACAGTCAGACATTTGTAATCCTGCCTAAACACATAAGTATCCAGGGAAGAAAAATGTGATGAAAGACTGATTCAGAGCTCAACAAGGGATTCAAAAATGAAGGCACAAAATTATACATACAGTCAAATTATCCCTATTCACAAACAGCATTCTTGACACATTTTGAAGAAGTTGGGTAGAGAACAAAGAGGCAGAGGAATAACACCGCCAAGATGAGGGATGACCATTAAATGTACAATTACCTGTAAGATTCTTTTTAGATTACTGAAGAATGGCTGAAGACTGTTTTGATGACAGCCTATGTAATTACAACTTGTCTAATCCTAAAGCTGTATTTAACCTGGCATGCAACTACAAATACAGGATCCAGCAGGTGAAGTTCCAACCAAGAAACAGGATTTTTTAATCTACTCAATAAAAAGGTTCAGAGGACACAGTAAGTTCTCTGCCAATGAGAATCTTTAAATCAGTACAGCACTAGCCAAGTCTTTCCTCCTGGGCTTCTTCCTATCTGTCCTCCATCTGTCCAATAACATTCTCAATGTTAACCATGAGAGACATGGTGGGAATGAAACACACTGCTCTTAAGACACCTAACATGCAAAATGGGGCGCTCGACAACTCCAGTGGACCACAGGATACAAAAAGGTGGTTAGAGATTTTCTGTGATATATGTGATGGGGCTTTTACAAAAAGCCAGTTTGTACACGGGATGCATCAAGAACCACATCATTTAGCCATAAAGTGAAGGTTTCTTCTTTAGCCCATGTACAATGTACTAAGACTTCAGTATATCTCGATATAATTATATATATATTTATATATCTGTATATGAACCTCATTAACTACAGTGCATACGTTCTTACATATATATATATAAATAAAACAACGTAGCCTTCCTAGCAGCGTATCCTAGTTTTGACACAAGGGAAAGAAAAAGAGGTTGAAGCATACATTAAATTAAGACTTTTTCAACTCAGAATAACCAGGACTAAGCACACCTACTGGATACAACAGTGACATTTCTGTCATGACATTTCAATATGACGACAATGATTTTAAAAGGCTTATTTATGAGTCACTAATAAAGTCCTAATATGTAGAAAGGACATAATATGCAAAGCAGACACAATATTATGTTCACTCCTGTTCTTAAACAACAACTGTCTGTTCATCCCTGTGATTTAAAAACATAAAATCAGGATTTTTGCTTCCCATCACAGATAGCGGGGGGAGATTTCAGTATCTCTGCCTCATTACTGACATCTGCTGTCCTGTGAACGAATAACACAAAACCTTCACCAGCCCACTTGGCCCCTCCAA
>NW_009613702.1:19440-25795 GCF_000690535.1 Cariama cristata
TCTTGCTCTGTAACACTTACCAGAGTTAGACTGAACAGCGTTTGCAGCGATTTGCATTACAGAAAACCACTCTCAGAAAATAGAGAAAATGCATTAACTCCTTTGTACTGGACACCTTTTCACCAGGAGACAGTAACTGCACATGACATTGCAGCTAGTTGACGGTTCTTACCTTCTAACACATGGGAAGAGGAGCCTCCCATAACGATTCACAACACCAGCCCACTGAAATTTTTACCATCTCTTCCCCTGTGTCCAACAGCACCTGCCTGCCACATCACATACTGCTTCAGTACTAAGCACAGTCCCAGGCCTCTGTCAAACTGTAAGCTTTGCTGCACTGAGCCTCTTCAACTTGGCCTTCACCAACAGAAGTGCACAAATGTCTCTCGTGTATATCTCCAGGCACTTAGGCACACGATGTATTTTAATGAAAACACATTCTTCAGTGAAAAAGCTCATTGACGATATTTCTCATTAGTTACAGGTAACACGCCATCTTATTTGCCACCAGAAGACCCCTGCAGGCGGCCCACTTTCAAAGCAAAGCATCCTCCCATGGATGCTGTAGAGAATGGGCAAAGCTAGAGATGTTCTGGCAATTGCTGACTGCAGCTATGTGGCCTGTGGCATCTCCAGAAGTGTGCTCTTACTGATCAAATCATGTCACTATTTACAGACTCCTCAGGGTAATGAGAGATGCAGAGACAGGCAATGGTTTTAATCTCAAGTTTTATGCTCTGGACTAAATAAATCTAACAGGGACCCTTCTTAAAGCCATTCTCCACAACTAAATCTGATCTATGGTGCTTGCCTTTCAGTGAAAAAAAAAACTTTCATAAGCTATCTTTCTACTCAAAAACATTTAAATATTTCTCTATATTAAAAAGAAATTTAAAATTTTCAGTCTGGAGAAAAGGAGGCTGAGGGGAGACCTTATCGCCCTCTACAACTACCTGAAAGGAGGTTGTAGTGAGGTGGGAGTCGGTCTCTTCTCCCCGGTAACTAGCAATAGGACAAGAGGAAACGGTCTCAAGTTGTGCCAGGGGAGGTTCAGGTTGGATATTAGGAAGAATTTCTTCACTGTTAGAGTCGTTAAGCATTGGAACGGGCTCCCCAGGGAGGTGGTGGACTCACCATCCCTGGAGGTGTTCGAAAAACATTTAGATGTGGCACTTCAAGACACGGTTTAATGAGTTTAGCGGGCATGGTGGCATCGGGTGGAAGGTTGGACTTGATGATCTTTGAGGTCTCTTCCAACCATAATGATTCTATGATTCTATATAGTGCCTAAATGCAAATAAATGAAAACAAAGTAAAGATAAATACCTCAGATAAGTGTTCCAAGGGAAAAGTCTTTTCTTCTAACTGAAGTAGACTTCAAAATCATCTATTGTCAGCCTGTGTGCATAGTCGATGCATGCAGACACCTCCTGGCAACGAGAATTTCGGTCACGAATGATGATTATGGACTGGAAAACACAAAGGCAGCCACAATGAAGAATAGAAACATATATATGTGCACAGATTTCTGTATAAAATAATATTAAGAGAGCATATAAACATATTCAACTTCACCTAGGCCAGGCTTCTATTAGGAGTTAAGACAAACTATGGCACATTATGGCATATCCTTAACACAAGCTTGGCAGCATTGCAGTAAAAATAAATATAAATGCAGTGTCACAGAACACGCCTTCATGTATCCCACATGTCTCCTGCTGCCACTTCAGCAGGGTTTTCCCACAGATCCCGGCCCATATCTGCCAGCCCCACGCACAAAATCCTAAAGCAGTTTAATGCCATTGGACACCTATTTTTAAGCAAGGGTGGTTTGTTTGGCCATTCTACAATGCTATTGTCCATGCACTAATTATTGGACCAAAGTAGAAAGAGTGAGAATGTTATTTTATTTGGGATGCACCTCTGCAGACAAAGCATAACTTATTCAACTTAATATTCATAGCAGATTTTTAGCTTTTCAGAAAGATGACAGACTGGAAACTGGTTACCATGCACCTCTCTGTTCTGTGCTATGACCAGAGAACAGGGCAGACTTTGCTAGCCTCTTGCAAGACAACCCCTGTACTATTTCATTCCTAACAGTTAATGACTTCCATAGCAAAAAACTGATAATTTAAGTACAAGCAAACAAACAGGAAAACAAAATCTGTGCCTAGAAATAAAGCTGGCTAAAGCAAGGTGGCTTAGTAGAAGAACAAATGACCCATTTAGCTGTTGCACCTCCCTATGTCAGAGCTGAATTGAAGGTGGCAGTAAGGCACCTGGAGGACAGCAACACATTCAGCAGCAGTTCTGGCTGCAAGAGATTAATTTCTGCTTTAGGGCTGTAACATTCGGAAGAACATCTCTGCTGCTGCTGAGATGGATGTCACGGACAAAACCACTGATGGGATGGCTTTCCCATTTACTCTCCACTCCTGCTCTGTTCCTTTACCTTTTATTTGCTTTACTTTCTAACTGAACAGAGAATAGACTGATAGAAGGCAATTCTTTTTCACACACTACCATGACACAAAAAGCAAAAAGAACTGGTACGATGAGTGTGGACTTGCAAGACAGAAGAGTTCTTGCGTCCTGGGATCCACATAAGAAAAACTAAACACTGAGTGTAGCGGTTATTAGGTACGTGAGGTATAACAGTATTTGTCAGCTATACACGTTTGTTTTTACTCAACTGAAATCAAGTGATAATTCTTTTTTGAATGTGGGGAAATGGAAATGATGCCACATGGAATTCTTTCAAAAAACATTTTTATTTTAACAGCAGCAGATTTCAAACATTGTTTGTAAGACCAATTAATATCCCTGGGAGGGGGAAAAACAACAGGTACTTTTTAGGGATTAAAAGGTATGGGTGTCAATTATCTTACAAAAACTTTTAGCTGTTCCGAAACCTTTGCCTTTCCTCTATCCTTAGAGCAGAACATTCCTACTCTGAAAGAAAACATAGTAATGTGGTCTTTTCTTTCAGCACCTCCTCAGCACAGTTTGTGGGCACGTCCTACACACTTAATTACAGCCTTTTTTTAACTGCATCCAAGGGCTTTGCTGCATTGGGACGTACGAGATGGCAAATGAACTGGAGTGCACATGATTCAGCTTTCTTTGAAATTATTGGAATGTAGACATGTTCAAGTGCAGTGTAGCTGAGGAGAGAGAATACATGGGAGTATAAAGAGACCAGCCCTGCTGTCTGGTGAAAGTGTCTCATAACGCGAGTCCTTTAACAGTATGCCAAACTGAAGGTAGATGATGGCAAAGTAAAGACAGACAATATTTAGGAGTCAATTACTAATTCACTGAGGAAGCTCTTTTCATGTGGACAATATCACAGGTGCAGACTCAGGGGAACAAGCACAATTAGGCTGAAAGGGACAGGCATAAAATACATTACCAGTTGAAATATATTTTTAATGAGTAGCAATTTATTTTTGTTGTGTAGTGTTTGCCTTATTTGCCACCTGCAGATCATGTTACCTCTAATAGAAATACCAGTGGGCAACAGTAGTCAGAGAAAGGACCTCACCTCTGTATCTTTAAACCAGATGCTATTACCATTTCTGCTTTACAAGTAGGAATAAATTGCTGACCTGTTCTTTTGGGCAGCTGGGAGTGAAAATAGCATAAAACATAGGCTTACAGGTTGGGATTTACCTTCTGCACAATTTGATTTTGGGTGAAGGGGGCAGGGTACAGCAGAAATACGTTGTCCTTTTAGTAGAGAGACCGAACCACCACTAAAGCAAGCCTAGAATGCACTCTGCACACATTCCCATATTTTCATCTGGAAATACCGTTCTCTTACTTATGCTAACTTTGAAACACTTCTAAAACTTGTAATATGTCTGAAATTCACTTTCCTTCTCCTACGCTCAAAAATGCCAAGTGGGCTTTTGGAAAACACATATCTTTTACCTGCCTATTACTGTACAAAAGAAGAAAAACCAGAGACTTTGAGAGTAAGCACAGGATCACAGCAGCCTTTACTCTGCTTTCTTCTCATCTATCCAAAATAAGCAGAATGTGGTCTAAAGGTAAAGGCAAATTAAACAAACAAAAGAAGAGATCCTTACACACACTCACGCAAATATAAAATTTATGCTTGCCTTGTTTTTTTTCCCTTAAAGTATCTTCAAGCTATGACCATAGGAGTTAGCACCTCTATATGCTTTCCCTGTTCAGCACCTTAATGCTGGATTCCAGCTCCAGAGACCACTGCATGGTGCTAAAACCTGGGACCCATAGCATGCAGAAGTACTCTAGGCAAATTGAACAAACAAAAGAAGAGATCCTTACATACACTCACACAAATATAAAATTTATGCTTGCCTTGGTTTTTTCCCTTAAAGTATCTTCAAGCTATGACCATAGGAGTTAGCACCTCTATATGCTTTCCCTGTTCAGCACCTTAATGCTGGATTCCAGCTCCAGAGACCACTGCATGGTGCTAAAACCTGGGACGCCATAGCATGCAGAAGTACTCTTGGATATTTTATTTAGTTAGCAGAAACACAGATAGAAAAACTGTGTGGTAATATAAAGCAATGTGTGCTGTACCTTGTACCAAACGGTAAAACTCTTCTGTGGTCCACAGAGACCTATTTCACGCTGGTGTTACAGGAATAACACTGAGAGCAGACCACACAGCTGCTAAAATTATTACTCGAGGCCCAACACTTCAGTTGTCAGATAAGGTGTAGTTTTCACTAGGACAAACAGAAAACTGCTATGCTGAAGGATTTCAGGCTTTCATTAGCGACTATCTGTATTCTGTGCACTTATGTGCCAGACAAAGGGCATCGGATGCATCATTCAGCAGATGTTTTCAAGGCAGAGGCACCTCAGAAGGATCCTGAGAGCGGGGTTGCTCTCACTTGCCAGGTACTCAAGCCTAGATTCAACCCTAGCTCTACTGCACACAGCCTATAGTTTGTTTTTTTTTAAAGACCTTTGCAGTTTGAGGATGTAAGAAAAGCAGCCCACTTACTACAATAATTTAAACAAACAACCAAGATATGGAAAACACATTTCTCTGTCACTGGGGCCAAATTCTTTGAGAAGTCAACTGCAAGCACCCACAATTTTCATCCATCCAACCGCACACAATTATGCCCTGAGAGCAGCCCCTGACTATTCAGGCTGCAGAGCCTTTGTACAAACGGGTAGCACCCTGTCACACTGAACTTCAGCCTCTGCAGCACAGTGCAGCAGCACTGCAGAAGAGCCGGAGGAAGCGCAGCCCGGTGCTGCTGGGTCCTCAGGGCTGCCCACGCGGTGCCACTCCACAGCAGTGGCTGGGGTGCAAGTCACAGGTCCACAACAGAGTTTGACTTGTTTAACAGTTCCCTGTGTTCCCCTGGTATGGTTCTGAGCATATTTCAGAAACACAGGCATGGAGACACATAGACACACAGTAACCTAGCCAAGCTTTTTTGAACCTGGGAAGCAGCGTTTGTGGGAAAGAATGGCTGGCCAAGAAGCAGATGTTCTAGCTTTCAACTCTTCAGGAAAAAAAAAAAAAAAAGAAATAAAAAAAAATCCGGTTACCCTTCAGAAGAAGAAATGTTTGCTATGTATGTGAAACGTGCTTCTCAGTCCCTTACTGTTGAGTGTTCAGCAGCTGCTCAGACTGGAAGAAGCTCTGTGGACTGTGAATTTGCTTATCTATGTAAACAGGGTGTTGCCTCAGTTTGAAAACAATATTCTGGCTGAGAACAGCCTGCTGAGAGCGTGAATTTAGATTAATTCTGTTAGCATTAAAATAAAGTAACTTATTAAAACCAGAAATGCACATAGAACCTAAAATTTGCTCAGGCAGATCTAAGAAGTCAGCGTTAGCAGCAAGAAGGTAACCACAGCCTTTGGGTTCCGCTGGCGTGGAACACAGCATGTTTTCCTGGCAGAGAAGCATTCGCTGTCCAGGTCAATGAGGGATAGTTACTGCAGGTAATGCTCTGAGCAGAATGAAGAGACATAAGGAAGAAAGAAGCAGAAGTGTAAAGGCAGTTGTCTATGTAAGGAAAGGGTGGGGGGAGAAGAAAAGGAAAACAACAATAAACAAGAAAGAAGAGAGAAACAACAAAAAGTAAAGCCAGTGCAGAACCCCCCACCCCACTTGAATTTAAGTGTAGGACTGGGGAGAGGGGGGTTGCTTCTTAATTAAGACCTACCAAAAAAGATAACTGCAGATGCCTCCTAAAACCTTTTGGGGAAGCGAGCTTTTCTATAAAGCTACTGAAGAACTACAACTCTTTTAGTAAACTCAGAAACACAAAGCAAAAACCTAACTCAGTACATGAAGAGAGAAAGCTGAGGGAAGAACACCCAGGAA